>NC_046637.1:13188314-13370025 GCF_900324485.2 Mastacembelus armatus | reverse complement strand
GGGGGGGGGGGCGGGGGGACCGGGGGGGGCGGGGGAGGGAGAGGCCAGGGGCAGGTAACAGCTGATGCATCACCACCACCACCAGCAGAATCAATATCTAGAGCTGACACACCGCTAATCTCTGAAGCCGCAGAATAACAATCACTGTCTGACTCGCTATCTGATGAAGAACAAGTATCAGAGTCACTAGTGTACCCAGCATCAGCCGACCGCATAAGCATAGAAATCTGTTTGCCTCCCTTCCGGAGTGGTTCAACAGGAGGTGGAGTAGGAGAAGGAGCACTCTCAGAGTCAGAGTCACTACTACAGCTATAAGCACCATCAGCTAGCCACTCAAGCATAGAAATTTGCTTCCCACCCTTCCGGACTGGATCAACAGGAGTAACATCAGGCGTATACAACAGCGACCTCTCACGCTCCACCTCGGCGGGTGGTGTGGTGTCCTGACTGTTCAGCAACAAATCATCAAAGTTTATGGTAGGAAAACACACAGCCACATCACCTTGAGATGAAACAGCCGCATCCTCCAGCACACCCCGAGTTGAGTCAGATGCTGTGGAATCCTCCTGAAGATGCAGTGGCCAGGCTGTAGCGTCCTCCACCTGTTGTTGCTCCAAAAATAAAGTGGCGGCTGCAGCCTCAGCGACCCACTCCGATCCCCAAAGTTCACTCTCTTTATCGACCACCGGTGTCGCTGTAACACAAGAATCGGTCTTCTTCTTCTGCTCCTCCTTCTTCTTCTTCTTCTGTGCAGATCTCGCAGGGGCAGCTCTCAGTCTCTTGGCCGGTTGAAAATCATCTAGATATAAAGACAGACAAACCATTTAAAAACAGCGTTATAAACAACTCGTTTATTTAAACGTGTTGAAATGCATTGTATATCAATCTCATACCCTCACTATCGTAATCCCAGAGCTGTCTGCTTATCACACGCTCACGACACAACCCCTCCAGCGGTCGCTCCGCGACTCTCGAGCGGCTGGGTAGCACAGGGCCGCTGGGGCTTGCTCCTCCGCTCACCGCGCTCTCGACACCCTCTACATTACCAGATAGGATAAAAGATAATCAGCTACACACACATACACACACCATTACTATTTTTAATATAAACCCGACATCACATACATACTCACCCTGACTGTTTATTTCAGTTAAAATAGCATGCTCTCTGCGTCTCTTTAAAGACAGACGGCCTCTTTGCGGCCCTCCAGGATTTTCTGTGAAGCACACCAACATTTTGTAAAAACCACAACTTTCTGATCCTGCTTTAAAACAGGGATACACGTAAGAATAACTCTCACCTTTATCACGCAGGTATGCATCGCCACGATCATCCGACTCAGCGATGGTCCCTGTTGAGCGGACCCATATTTCCATTAGAATCCCACAGTAAGAGCATCACCCAAGATAAAACATATTATAAAATATATATAAAAGACGGATACATACCTCCAGCAGATGATGATGATGACTGTGGAGAATCCTCATCCACCAACGAAATGGATGCGATACCTGACGGAGTCACGCTATTTTGAAATACAATGTATTCGCTGCAGACGGTCTGATATACACGCTATTGAATCGAGGAACAAACGACGCACGTACCTGACGGAAAGATCATCATGGTTGTTCCCTACAATTCTTGCTAATAAAACAAGCGATAGAAAAGGCCCTCAGGCGCCTTCTGCAGGTATTTAAATACCCGCCACACATGACACAGACCCTCACACCCACCTCGGCTGCGCGTCACCACGCCACAACCCACAGACATAGGTATGACCAATAGGAAAATTGCGCCGCCCGGTGGGTGGAGAGCGTGACGACGATTTTATGGTTTATTATCTTTATGACTGTCATAAATAACGGCCATAAAAAGTGACCCCCCTTAATAGCCCCCGCCACATAAACCATTATATACTACTCAATTTGCTCTGGCTTAAAGAGAATGAGTTTGTTTAGAAAATTATCCCCTCATTTGAGACCTTACCTTGAAGGATGATAGAAAATGATGTGTATATGTAGTCTTACTTACAGCAAATTTAAAAGATAAACTCTTTAGTACATTATGTCATCAAAATACATCATTTTGTCTGTCTCTTTAAACCTTAAATATGTTTCATTCTGTTTGTGTCCTCATTCATTTTGAGTTTGTTTCCAGTGATCTTTGAAGATTGTCTTCACATCAAAAACTCTGTCATCTCTTCAAGAAGAATAATTTCTTTGTATGTTGAAAAAGATTTTCAGCTTGAGTCATTTTTCCATGTTCCTCTGTCTTTCTTACAGTGGCCATTATGTTGAAGGATGATTACTTTGTTAGGGGAGCTGGCTTACCAGGGAGGTTTAAGGCAGAAAAAGTGGAGTTCCATTGGGGTCCAAGCAATGGATCTGAGGGCTCTGAACACAGCATCAACAGTCGACGCTACCCTGTGGAGGTAAGCTCATTCTACCAAGCGTTGATTGTTTTTGTGCTTTTGTTTTGTAAAGGACTTTGGTCAACTTTAGTTGTTTCTAAAGTGCTGTTTAAATAAAGTTACAGTTACAGTTGATTTAAAGCAAAGAACCATATCTGAGAACAAGTAGTTGAATGATTGCAGGGTAGATATGAATATAGATTTGAGCCCTCATCAGGTTTCTGAATCTATGGAATTTATTTATTTTCTGTATTTTAAAAAAAAAAAATCAAAGGAGGATGAGCCTCAGTATGGTTTTTTGCAAGTGTGTTGCAGTGCTAAGTGTAAAATACTTATCTATGAAGGTCAGATGAAATATAGAATGCTTTAGAATTTATGAAGTGTTACTGGAGATTTCAACAAAACGTAAATATTACGTGAGAAATTTTCAACTCTGTTCTGTGCCAAGAAGAACTTGGGATATCCCTAAAACAGTGCTTACTTGCATGGGCATAGCATCTTGTGGTCATTAGAGGAATGCAGCTCAAGAACACTTGGTGTTGGCTCCAACCTTCATCTATCACTTGGAGCCAGTTATTCAGAAGTCATTTGATCAGACTTCAATTCTGAGAATGGATAAAATCTTCAAACTGGGTTGTGCAAAAGAAAAGAATGGATAATGAAACTGGATTATATTATGTAATCCAATCTTGGTTTTAATCTGGATTAAACTTTTAGTTTGTGTCTTTCAAAAGTTTTTAGAAGGAATGGAATAACTTTGACCCAAGAAAACAGGATTATTCTGGTCCCAGTACAAAGGTGTATTCTGGGAATAATTTCAGGAACAAAATGTAATAAAACTGCTCAAGTGTGTGCTCAGGTTTGTGTCAAAAAAGGGATCATCAGCTAGGGTAGGAGTGGATAGGTATTATATATTATGCCATTGAATAGGTTGGCTTGAAACCGTTTTATATAGAATGCCCTCCCTCTGGACATGTGCACAGGTCCAGGCCATTTCATGACACAGTTTGTGAGGATAAGGTCAGCATTGCATACAAGTTGGATGTTGAAGAATGGACCTATTATGAATGTGTTTTCATTCCTTGTGGGGCAGGCAGCCAGTGAAGTCAGAAATTCTGCTGAAAACTACTTACTTTAAATTGCTAGCTTTATAATATGCCATCACATTTGATTTAGCAGTGAGTACAGGAAGTAAAACTTTCCATGTAGCATTTTTACAAAGCTCAAGTAAAAATCAAGCCTCCTTTCACATATGGACTGAAAATACAATGTCTCCAGACACACTCACTCATACTCACTCATACACCTTCCCATTGTGCCATACTGGCAACAAGGCTCAGCTTAGATGACTCACAACTGATAATATTTCTCCAGTGAAACAGTAGTAGGTTTTGTGCTAATTTTTGTACAATTTCAGTCATTTCCTTTCTAAATAATAAACTTGGATAGCAATGTATGAAGCCTGGGCTGTGTGAACAGAATCATTTTAGACTTTAACAATGTTTATTTATTGAACAAAGAAAAAGCCATTGGAATATTAATAGATCACAATACATTTACAGTATGATAGATTTTTAAAATGTTTTAATATGCTTAAGTAAATAATTGATGTCCTTGAAAAAGCTGATATTAAAATTAAAAAATCTATAAATAAGTTAATTTGAATAGTATAATGTAATGTAATATAATTTTCTAGATAGGAACTATAATGGTACCTAATAAGGATTATATTTATAGTGCATCTTTTATTTGTTTGAGTGACATATTTATTTAGATACCTATACACTGCATTTGTGTTTCCATGCAACAGAGTTCTATGAAATTATTAATTCACACGGAGAAAATGGTCTTTAGACTTTACTAATTGTACATACACGAACTGGCGACAAGAAAGAAAGCAGTGCCACATTATGATGCCTTAGTGGCATTTTGGTTTTTGGTTTTTCTGCTTCAGTTTTATTAAATAGCACTTTAAAGTAATAAATCATCTTCTTTTTTTCAAGTTAAACTGAGTGTTAGGGAACTGGTGTGGTGTGATGAAGGAGGAGAGATGAGGACCCATGTGCAGGACACAAACAGACTTTATTTCCAGGGTTCAGGTAAAAATAAACACAAGAATTATCTCTGCCACTCGGCGGGCAGGCAAACAGGCAGGCAAAAAACGGGAACGCCACTTGGCGTAATCACTGTATCACCGTGCAGTGCTCCCACAAAGAACAAAGGAATACAGGGGAGATATATAGACCGAACTGGACACTAAGACTCTGATTTTGTTCCACCACCATGCGACATGGGTGGGTAGATGGGTAGATGTATGCACTGACGTAGGTTCATGACATGTTTAAATACAAAATGTAAGAAATTTAAGGTTTGTCACATTGTAACAGAAATGTGTGTATGACTGCAAAGCTCTCTCAGTGACCTCATATAGCCACAGTCAGCTGCAGGATCAGCAGAGAGATAGGAAAGCACAATTTAGTTTCTGTCTAGCTCCTCCACCTTATTGCCTGCCTGCTATGTTATACAATGTTATCAATGCAAAGGGAGAATAGAAAACTAATATATGGTCACACATGCAAGCACACACACTCCAAAAAGACAGTGAGCTAAACAAACACTCCTCCCCCATCAATTATATTTTAATCATTTTGGTGTGGTGATGCTGCAGTCGATAAAAACTTCACAACTTGAGCCCAGTTGTTACATCAGATGTAGTACAATGTTTCTCTCCCTTTTCAACTGACTTGAATTCAGTGTTTGGGTGATATCAAATGTAGATTTCATAATTGGTTGAATGCAGAAGCAAAAATTTGTATTGTTAATCAAATCATGCCAGACAAAGGAACAGCAATACAGTATATGTAGACTTAAAGATTTTAGTTACAAGTCATAGCACCAACATTTTAATTTCACATTTGTTGCTTTGTGTATTTGTTTTTGTGTACATATTAGTATAATATGCTAGAGAGTCCTGCCTGAACATCCCTACGTATGGAGAGAAGAGAAGGGAAAAAAAGAATGAGTTATCTTCCTTGTGAGCAACACGCCTCTGCGCCTCTGCCTCTAACTGTTTTGCTAGGTTAAATACCAGACAAAACATTTTTAGAAATTTTCATGTGGTTGCATTTATGGGTGATATATTGTGCAGGACATGTGCTGGAGGGAAGGCAGTCTCAAAAATGGACTGGCATCCTCAATTCATTTTTTATGAACTCTTTTGTAGCAGTGGCATAATGATGGTGTTAGGTCACAGGTCAGTTTTAACCAATTACAATATAGTCCCTCTTCTGCATTACTGTTTTCTTTCTTTCGTTTCATTTTATTCTTTATTTTCTCCTATCCTATCCAAATTTCCCTTTCAATCAAATTCTGTTCTTTTATTTGTCTTTATCTTTTTGTTAATGTATTAATGTGGTTCTTATTTCCATCTTTCATTTTCACAATATTTTAAATGTTGTGCTGTTATGTCATGTAAAGCACGTTGAGTTACCCTGTGTATGAAATAAAGCTGCCTTGCCTTGTTTTCACATTTTATTTCCTTTCCTGTCCTTGCCATTTTGTCTCCCCTTTCTCACTGCCCTGTTCCTCTCAACATCTCTGTGTTGCATTATAGTAGGGCATTATAGAAGGTGGTAGCAATGAAGAGTGTTCTTGTGCTTTCTCTGAGTGCTCCACATGAATGATGTATGATTTACAAGCCTTGCTATTTAGTAATTGTAGCCTAATAGGGCCCTTGAATGGCATGATGAAGTAGTGACCCACTGCTCCTCTACCTGCTGTTTAAAACGGTAATGCTCTGGTTAATATGCCAAGCACAGTACTAGCAGGCAGCACAGCATGCCCCTTCAGCTGAAAGTGTGTCACCCAACACTTTTGTGTGTGTGCATGCACTCCTCTGTGTCCTGTTTATCTGTACATCCACTTTCATATACTTTGCATCAAAGTCCAACATGAATTTACCCACAGGTATTCTGAAGCAGGAGTTTGTATGGTTGTATGGTTTGTATGGTTGTCTCCGAAAGTGACAGTCCATGATTAGGTTAATCACAACTCTTGTCTAAATAGAAGAGAACATGTTTTATTTGTTTTTGAAGGTTTGTATTATTGATGGTACAAATTTAGTGCTCAGCTGTTTTAGACCTGTGCCTTGAACACACAGTAGAGATAAAAAAATTGGGATAGACTTAAAAAAACTCCATTAATTAAATATAAATTTAAAAAGAGCATGTCAGTTTAAAAGCTGGTTTAATTAATGTGCCCATAACACATTTATTAACAATAGTAGCACTACAATACTTGACAGCTCTAAATTTAAATCTGTTACGGTTTTTTTTTTCCTGTTTCATCATAAAATCTTTGCAGCTCTGCAAAGCATTTTAGGCCTTTTACACCCCAAAAAGCAGGGATGAGAGTGCTATTGTGTGTGACTATGTAACCAAGGAGCTAGTTATCCATTCTGTCTGACTGTCTACTGCCAAAGCTCGTTTTTATCTCTACCCCCTTCCAAGCCTTCCAGACATGATAAACGAGAGGAGCAGAGGATGAAACGATTGAGAGGGAAGGGCAGAGAGTGTGTGTGTGGTTCCAGAACTTGCTCTGCCAGCTTTTACCCACCTGCCTAGATAAGAGAGGAACTGTAAATTAACACACGATGGGGGAGCCTGAGCATGAGCAGTGTGTGCATGGATAAGAGGGGTTTGTGCATTCATTCACACACGTATGCACGCGCAATTCCTCTTTGCTATGCTGCAGGTATAACAGATGCGTCATTGATGAATGGGATTTTATTTACCATTAACCTTTGCTGTATAGGAAATGGAAAGTGCATCCCAGCCCTAAATCATCAGATGAATAATGATAACCCTTGCATAGCAGTTTTCATTTCTTTGCACTATTTGTCTGCAAACCACCATATGAAAACAGTTTGTTTTTATGAGCAGATGTAGTGTGTGTGTGTGTGTGTGTGTGTGTGTGTGCTTTTTTCATGTTGCACCTGGAAATGAATGCCGAGATTCTAGTGTTTGTACCTTGTTTAATCACACCACAGTGCAGAAGCCTCCTAATTCACCCACCACCAACACAGAGACAAAATTACAAGGAGAAAATTCAAAAAGCCTTTTTTATAAACAATATTAGAAATGCACCACTTCTCCTGACACATAATAATAATACTACAGTTTAATTCATACTCTTCTTTTTACCACTTGTTTCCTTGATTGTTTCTGGTACTTATTTCCTGTCTGTGAATTGCAAGATAAACAATGTTAGAATCAATGTGCTCAGTAGGAACACCATCATTCATTTGGACTTGTAAATTGACACCATAAACTTTTATTTGACATATATTTGTCAAACAATCAAAAACACCTCAGCAAGCTGGCACTGTCTAAGGATTTTACAACCACCATGACCAGGCAACATATGGTGGTTCATTAAAACAGCTCAGATCAGTTCAAAGGGATGTTGGGCGGACCGTGAGGATATAAATTCATGTTAGCCCTATGCAAGGAGTACTGATACTACTACCTCATTGGCAGGGCAGCCAAAAATTGTCATACATTTTTCTCATAACGTTTGAATCTATGAAATATACCCATGATGGTTCATTCACCTGATAGCATTATTGGGCCCTTAAAATAAACTAGATATTGATATATTATATTGATATATTATTGAGGTGAAATTGATTGGTGGAAAAATACCAGGTGTGTCATAGACACAAAATCCACCACTTTAAAGTAAAGGCTATTAAAATGAAAGTTTACACTGCATGTAAATTGTATAGAGCAAAATTGTGTAATTAGTAATCTTACGATACTGTGCTTCAGTATACCTTTGATTGATGTTTTAAATTTGTTTTGTATTAATGTCTGTTCAAGAAACATTTGTTTTTGTACTCTCAGACTGACACCTTAAAAAAAAGTCAAACAAACATACCCTGCGGTGTTTCTGTGTCAGTCTGTCTACTTGAGTATTACTTACCAAAATGTATTGTGTTTCATTGAAGTCTAATAAATGTGTTAAGTCTGTTAACTCATAACATTTGTGCACAACCAAATTTTGAAGTATTTAAAATCCTGCTTTCCTTTCATGTTTACTAACTTGCAGTCTTCTTCCCTGCCTGTGTCAGTGCCCTGTGGTATATCTGTCCTTGTAACTGACACCTGCACATAGTATAATAGAGTAACGTCATCAGAAATACTATTTCAGGGTGTCCGCGGAACCTTAAAAAGTCTTAAATTCCATATTATAAAACTAAGGCCTTAATTAGCATTAAAATGTCTTAAATTCGCGTTTCAAAGGTCTTAAAATGAAACCTAACCGACCCCATAAAGAAGATTTTAGTTTCATCTTGAAATCAATTTGAAATCCTTTCGCGTATTTGTTACGCAGAACGAAATAGGTGGAACCAACTAAAATACGCGTTTGAGGGGAGTTTATTTAACACATGCTTTCCGGCAGCTGCGTGAACTGCGGGAAAGTTTCAGCATTAGTCTTTTGCCATGGGTAAATGTAAATTTAATGACAATTGGTTACAAAACCCTAATTTTGTGCCGTGGTTAAGTCCAGTTAGTGGCAACGTGTTCGAGGTCCGGTGCAGGCTGTGCAAAAAAATTTAAAACTCGGAACAATGTGTATGAAAGCTTTGGAGACCCACATGCGGTGTGAATAAGACAAAGCGGCTGCGGAAACCTGTCGGAAAACACCTGGCATTTTATTTTTGTTTTACTCAATAAATCAAACGGTGTGTAAACAGTTTATATCAATAAACAGTGTGTTATGGTAATTGGTTGTATTGTGGGATGTTTTATTTTATTTCTACAAAATTGGTCTTAAATTTCATTCAGCGTGGTATTAAAAAGGTCTTAAAAAGTCTTAAATCTAGCTCTTAGAAACCTGCAGATACTCTGTATTTACAGCATACCTGCATAAACATCTTTATGCAAAAGTGGCCTATCTGTGTTCTTCATTTTTGAAGGGTCAATGTAATGGAGATGCACCTTGGGAGACAAAATTAATCATTCATCATCAGCAGGTTGATGTCCTTCCAGTATGCTTCTAATTTAGAAAAAGATGGTCATGGGTTCACAAAAGAATGTCAAGCCAGTCCTGTCTATTAGCTTTTCGTCCCCATATGGTCTGCATCAGGGCAACATGGTGGATTGGTGGTTGATACTGTTGCTTCACGGCAAGAAGGTTCCTGGTTCGAAACCCATCAGGTCTCTTTCTGTGTGGAGTTTGCATGTTCGCAGAATATAGAAGTTCATCCTTTAACCTTGGAAATAATTTTTTAAAATCACTGCATCTCAAGTTCAGCCTATTGCTGTTTTCTGGAGTTTTGAATTATATCACAGTCATGCTGTAACACAACCACCATTGATGCTTAAGATATCTTGCCTGCATCACTTACATAGAGTAAGCAGCATGTTAGAAGTTCTCCAATACCTTGACACTACAAAACTTTCTTGCTGTTTGTTAGGGCTGAAAGACAATAATTCATGTTCTTGTATTTGTATTGTATTGAAGGAAAGTTGAGCGGATGAAAGTGAGTAGATGAAAAATAGTCTTTTCTTGTAGCATAACAGCAGTAAATCACTGCAATGGGTTGCAAGCTAACACATGGTCTTGCTCTGTACACAACCACATTATGGTGATGGGGGTGAGGTGATTTTTCTATGTCTATTTTCTGTATTGGTAATGATACCCTAGTATTTCTTGTCTTATTGTTATATCCAGCCTCTCTGCTGTTTATGTTCTCCTATTTATTGCCTTTTTTATTCTCCCTCTGCTTTTTTTCTCACTTTCAGCCAGCTACATTCCATTAAACCTTCAAAGATAACTGATGACTGCTAGGCTGCTCCCCTTCTTTATATATTTATTTATTTTTTATTTTTTCCTCTGAACATGTTTAGGAGCACATGCAGTTCCTAACATAATGTTATATTTCCCAGTGCCTGTCCTCAATGAAACTCTCATTCCTTAAAATGTCCTGGCCTACCTAGAGGGCCAATAGGTCCTAGTTGTCAAGTTGTTCCCATAACATTTTTAATAATAATTTGGCTTGTTGACAGGGGTAATTCCCATAACCTTTTTGAGATTTTTTTCCCTTCAATTCTCCCACACACCACCACCCCCCACCTCCCATTTGCTTTTTATGAAAAGTATCCCTCATACACCAATGAAAAAGCCATTGTTAACTCTCAGGGCCATTTCTCATGTAATGCATTTCATTTTGGTTTTCAAGATAGATTGTGTGTGCAGTCACAGCATGCTCTAAACATATCATATAACCCAGATTGTGTTGCCCTGTTGCAGTGTGTCTGATTTTTTTTGTCATACTAAGGCAGTGAGGGAGAAGAAACAGTGTGTCTGTGTTACATCAGTGGTCAGCAATAACCTTCTTGATGGACAACCTATCTTAACTCCAGGGGATTAGTTCAGATCAAGAGAATGACTGCATCAAACCTTTGTCTTGATGTCCTCGCTCTCTGTTGTCAGGAGGTGTGCACCATACGGTGCATTGTGTTGGCTGTTTTCACAGCATTGTCTGCATTGTCTCAAATCTATCAATGTGGTGGGTGGGAGTGGAGGGTATGTGTGTGTGTTTTACATTTCCATTCTGAGACACCATAGCTGTCCCAGGAAACGCTTGAAGCTAGAGGAAAAGAGTGATAGGAGTTCTCAGTAACTTTTTGAACTTACATGACATTTAATGTGGATAGGGGTCTGCCACAGAAATATTCCAAAATCATTCCTGTGCTACTCTATCATCTGTAGCTGCTAAGACTTTTAACACATGCCTGCTGTATTGTTGCTGCTGGAATACTTTATTCACTCAAGTTATTAGCACATAATTGCATGCATGTAGAAGATGATAGTTTGATCACAGTTTTATCATATTAATCACAATCATGATGCTAGCTAGTCAGGTGGGATACTTATATGTTGTGATGTCCTATAAAAAAGTAGTGAGAATTCTATAATTTATAAAAGAATCAAAGAGCTATATGTGCCACTTTACCACTAAACCTGGACAGCATGTCAATCTGGAAGTTATTTGAAGAAGCCTGAGATGAGGAAAAAACTCCTGTATGTGATAAACATTTTGCACATAACCATTATTTTTCTGAAAGTATGTACTGTAGATATAGGCATGAAGTGTTAACTTTTTTTGTAGTTTTGGTGTCTGATTGGACTAACTACCTAACCAAACTTCAGCTAATTTCAGCTTTTGCAAGCTGAGAATGACTTGTATTAGTTTCATTCTCTGTGTCCTCATATATATAATTTTTAGTGTTGCTCAGAACATGACACCGTTGGAAACTTTGGGATTTTTTTAAGAAAGAAACAAAAACACTGCTCATGCAAACTGATGGAATTTTGTTTTATTTATTATATTTGTTTTGTTATTTATAACACAAGACAGCATTAATATTCTTATACCACAACCACTTACCAAATTATAAAAGAGAAACTACGATTGCTTTAATTTTTAATCTATAGTCCATTTATATAGTCCATTAAAATAAAGATGAGCTTTGACCAGTTAATTAGAAAGAAATTTGTTTGACTGGAACCATGTTTAAGTGGTCCTGATACAACATAATTAATTAAAAATAATTATTATAATAAATAATAATTATTATAATAATAATAATAAATTATAATAATTAATTATATATATAATATAATAATTATAATAATAAATATAATAAATAATTATTATAATAAATAATTAATGCATATCAGCCAGCAAATCAATACCAAGAATTTATTTAATTTTTGCTGTGTGAAAATAAAAAATAAAGTTACCATTGAGATGGCACATTACAAACAAACATCACTGATTTTAGTTATACAAATGTAATTTGCTTTAGTGCCACCATTATGGTGCCAGTTTTGTTTTATAGAAGGATAACATGAAATCGCTTAAACAAATGGCAATGAAATATGATACAAATATTAAGTGTTATAAAACCCTCCTGTTTTTGATGATGCAGTGACATTTCTGCAAGGGCCACCGTTAGGTTGACAGTTTTGGTTTTCATAAGAATATCTGGTAACTTATTAAGTTACAGAGTGCTAAATTTCACATTAATTACCCAGTAATTGATTAATTATAGAAATGAAATTATGACCACTTATTTTTTAATTACATATTAATTACTTAATTCAATGATTTAATTGTTCAATGATTTAAATTAAATTGCAGCCAATGAATTTGAAACTTTGCTATAATTACAGGGTAATTTCCAGTATGGAACTTTAATAATAATATTATTAAAATAGCACCTTTCAAAACAGAGTTGCAAAGTGCTTTACACAATACCATGAGGCATGAGGAAAGATATTAAAACTCCCACAATAACGGCAAAATTAAATTATCAGTTAAAATAAAGAATAAAAACAATTCTAAAAACAGACGAGATAAAATGATACTTAAGTGCAGCATAACGAGGGGCCAGAGGCAAAATAAAAGGTTTAACAAATAAATAAGTACTTTATTAATCCCCAAGGAGAAATTCAATTGTTACAGCAGTTAGTGTGTGTGTGTTATTGTTTATATTGTGGAATTATAGAGTCTTATGGCCGTGGACACAAAAGACTTCCTGAATCTCTCAGTATTGGCTTTAGGAGGAATTAGTTAGAATTAATTTGTGGCTGAATGAACTTCCCATTCGCCACAGTTCCTCATGAAGTGGGTGGGCAGGATTGTCCATTATGGAGTTGATTTTGTCCACCATCCTCTTCTCTGCCACAACCTCCAGACTGTCCAGTTCCAGTCCAACAACAGATTTTGCCTTCCTGATCAACTGAAAGCTGGCTCCTCTCGATGTGGAGGCTCTACTCCAAGCCCCTCCCAGGTGACCGAGCTCCTCACCCTATCTCTAAGGGAGCGCCTACCCACCGCTGCGAAGAAAGCTCATGACCATAGGTGAGAGTAGGAACGTAGATTGACCAGTAAATAGAGAGCTTCCCCTTTCGGCTCAGCTCCTTTTGCACAACAGCGGACCGGCACATCGACCGCATTGCTGCCAAGAGATTCTCATGTTCCGTCCTTCCCTCCCTTGTGAACAAGATCCCAAAATACTTAAAGTCCTCCACCTGAGGCAGGGTCTCTCTCCTGACCTGGCGATGGCAAGCCACCTTTTTCTGGTTGAGAACCATGGCCTCGGACTTGAAGTTGCTCATTCTCATCTCAGCCGCTTCACACCAGTCCACACTGAAGGTCCTGGCTCGATGGAGCCAACAGGATGTCATCTGCAAAAAGCAGAGATGAAATTCTGTGTTCCCCGAACTGGACCCCTTCCATCCCCTGGCTGCATCTAGAAATTCTGTCCATAAAAATAATAACAGAACCAGTGACAAAGGGCAGCCCTGCCGGAGTCCGACAATGCAAACCAAGGTCCTGGTCTAGTTGTACAGAGATGGGATAACCCTTAGCCCTTAGCCCCAGACCCCATACTCCCAGAGCAACTCCCACAGGATGTCAAGAGGGACGTGGTCGAATGCCTTCTAGAAGTCCACAAAGCACATGTGAACATGTGAAAAACTGCATTGTTCCTCATGGATCCGAGTTTCTACCATCGGCCGGATTCTCCTCTCCATAACCCTGGCATAGACCTTTCCTGGGGGATTGAAGAGCGTGATCCCTCTATAGTTGGAGCACACTCTCCGGTCCCCCTTCTTAAAAAGAGGGACCACCACCCCAGTCTGCCAATCTAGCGGTATTGTCCCCAATCGCCATGCAATGTTGCAGAGGTGTGTCAGCCATGACAGACCAACAACATCCAGAGACTTGAGATACCCCTCATCCACCCCTGGTGCCTTGCCACCGAAGAGCTGCCAAACTACATCAGTGACTTCACCTTGGGTGATGGTGCGGATCAGCCTCCAACTCCTCAGCCTCTGCTTCCTCTATGGAAGACGCGTCAGCGCGGTTGAGGAGATCTTGAAGTATTCCTTTCATTGTCCGACAATATCCCCATTCGAGGTCAGCAGCACTGCTTCCCCCTCCTAAGGCGCTGTACGATTTGCCAGAATTTTCTCGAGGCCAACCCATAGTCCTTCTCAATGGCCAAGGTAAGAGTCACATGGTTAAAATCTCCTGATATTATAATGAGGCCTCAGAATGTTGAGTTTGTATCCTGGCAACAGTCTCATGGATGACTTCACATGGAACATTAGCATTTGCTGTTGGTCGAATCTAAACAAGCAATGATATGACTGAACTCCCTGGGTGCATAATAAGCTCTGAGATCAACTGCCAAAAGCTCAATGTCCTGACAACATATCCTGTCCTTGACAGTGCGAATGCTGATTCAGCATATATGTATATATATATATAGATATATATTATATATATATATATATATATATATATATATATATATATATATATATATATATATATATATTATATATCTATATATATACATATATGCTGAATACAGTGGGTAATACTTATGACCATGTGATATTTCATTTTTTCTTTTTTAATAAATTTTCAAAAATTTCTACATTTCTGTGTTTTTCTGTCAAGATGGGGTGCTGAATGAACATTAATGAGAAATAAAATGAACTTTTTTGATTTTGGCAAATGGCTGCAATGACACAAAGAGTGAAAAATTTAAAGGGGTCTGAATACTTTCCGTACCCACTGTATATATAAATTTCCCTTCTCACCCCTATGGGTGGTGTGTGTGTGTCTTCCTCAATCTCGGGTCCTCTACCAAAGGCCTGGGAGTTTGAGGGTTCTTCGCAGTATCTTAGCTGTTCCTAGCACTGCGCTCTTCTGGACTGAGATCTCTGATGTTGTTCCTGGGATCTGTTAGAGCCACTCTCCCAGTTTGGGGGTCACAGCGCCGAGGGTGCCGATTACCACGGGGACCACTGTTGCCTTCACCTTCCACATCTTTTCTAGCTCTTCTTTAAGCCCTTGGTATTTCTCCAGTTTCTCATGTTCTTTCTTTCTGATGTTGCTGTCACTTGGGATTGCTACATCTACCACTACGGCTTTCTTCTGCTGTTTGTCCACCACTATTATGTCCGGTTGCTTAGCCATCACCTGTTTGTCGGTCTGTATCTGGAAGTCCCACAGGATCTTAGCTCGGTCATTCTCCCTCATCTTTGGAGGTGTGTCCCATTTTGACCTTGGGACCTCCAGCCCATACTCGGCACAGATGTTCCTGTACACTATGGTTATGGTGTTCCATGTATGCGCTGCCTGATAGCATCTTACAACCTGCTGTTATGTGCTGGATTGTCTCAGGGGCATCTTTGCACAGCCTGCACCTGGGGTCCTGCCTGGTGTGGTAGGCCCTGGCCTCTATCGATCTTGTGCTCAGGGCCTGTTCTTGTGCTGCTACGATTAGTGCCTCTGTGCTGTCTTTCAGTCCAGCTTTTTCCAGCCACCGGTAGGACTTTTCAATATCAGCCACTTCTTGTATCTGTCGGTGGTACATGCCGTGCAGGGGTTTGTCCTGCCATGATGGTTCTTGCTCTTCTTCCTCTGTTGCCTGAGATATTCACTAAGTATTCCATCGCTTGGGGCCATCTACCTGATGTACTCATGGATCTTGGTTGTTTCATCTTGGATAATGGCTTTGACGCTCACCAGTCCCCGGCCTCCTTCCTTCCTCTTAGTGTACAGTCTCAGGATGCTGGATTTGGGGTGAAGTCACTGACACCCAACTTTATATATCAGTATCATCTCATGATTATAGTCCTCTAATTTCATTATGTGAGTGTATTAATCAAGTCAAAGAATGGATGCGCCAGAATTTTCTCCAGCTCAATACAGACAAGACAGAAGTGATTGTTTTTGGCCCCAAAAATGAAGGGTTAAAGGTCATTGCTCACCTTGACTCCATGTCATTGAAAGCTACAAATCAAGCCAGAAACCTTGGTGTAATCATTGACTCAGACCTGAATTTTAACAACCACATAAAATCCATCACTAAATCTTCCTATTACCACCTGAAAAACATTGCTAGAATAAAAGGTTTTCTGTCTAAACAAGATGCAGAAAAACTTGTTCACGCATTTATTTTCAGTAGGTTAGATTATTGTAATGGCTTGTTCACAGGTCTTAGCAAAAAGTCAATCAGGCAGCTGCAGCTAATCCAGAATGCTGCTGCCAGAGTCCTTACAAACACCAGGAAACTGGACCATATCACACCAGTTCTCAGATCACTACACTGGCTTCCCGTTAGTCAAAGGATAGATTTTAAAATCTTATTGCTAGTTTATAAAACACTAAATGGTTGTGGACCAAAATATATCCAAGATATATTAGTTCCCTATGAGGTTTCCAGACCCCTCAGGTCATCTGGGACAGGTCTACTGTGTGTTCCCAGAACCAGAACCAAACAAAGTGAAGCAGAATTCAGTCACTATGGTCCTCACTTGTGGAACAAACTTCCTTGAACACCTGAGGTCTGCTCAAACTGTCAGCTCATTCAAATCAGGACTGAAAACGCTGTTGTTTACTGCTGCCTTCGAATAATTGTTCATCCTTGTTTTCTTAATGTGCTTTTATGTCTTATTTTAATTTTTAAATTGCTCTTTTCAATGCTTTTAATGTAATTATATGCCTTGTAAAGCACTTTGAATTGCGTAGTGTATGAAAGGTGCTATACAAATAAATTTGCCTTTGCCTTTGCCTTTTGAAGTCCTCCATGCATTGTGAAGAGCTTCCTTGTCTTGACATCAGTGGCTTCTATGTCCTCTTTTGGACAGCTTATGAGAACAGAGAACAGAGAACTGTTGGAGTGCTACTACATGAGTAACCCCAGTGATAGGGGCTACATGAAGAGGATATATGTACATTATTATTATTATTAATAATAAATAAAATATAATATAATATATATAACACTATATATAGGAGATTTAAACCATTTCTCTCAAAATTATTATGGTGAATGTGAGGTCACAAGTGAATGAACTTTCTGCTTTAGCTAGCAGCCAGCGAGAGTACAGAGTGCAGCTTGCTTTGCTTCACCGAGACCTGGCTGCATGAAAATATACCGGACAGCTCGCTTGAGCTGCCTGAGTTCTCACTAGTCTGAGCAGACAGAGGGAAACAGAGCAGCAAGAAAAGAGGAGGTGGTCTCAACCCTGGACATGTAACAGTGAAGGACTGCATCTGTACTCCAGACATTGAGCTGTTGGTGGTTGAACTGAGACCATACTACCTGCCCCGTGAGTTTTCACACGCCATTGTTGTGACTGTTAACATTCCTCCATCACCTGCAGCACAGAGTGCATGTGACATCATCCACACAGTTGTCGCTGGTCTCCAGACAAAACACCCCAGTGCCCTTATACTAATTAATGGGGATTTTAACCATGTCAGTATTTCGGGAACTCTGACCAACTTCAAACAGTATGTGGACTGTGCAAGATGAGAAAATAAGATTCTTGATCTCCTTTATGCAAATGTGAAGGAGGCATATAGCTCTTCAGCTCTCTCCTCACTTGGTGGATCAGACCACAACTTAATATATCTAGTACCAACATACAAGCCCGTAGTAAGACAATAGTCTGCTACCAAGAGGTATGTGAAGGTTTGGTCAAAGGATGCTGAGGAGGCCCTGCAGGAGTGCTTCAGGGTTACAGACTGGCACCTTTTCATGGACGCTCATGGTGCGGACATCGAAGGCATCTCTCACATCAAAGGCATCTCTCACTGTATCACAGATTACATCCACTTCTGTGAGGACAGTGTTGTTCCATCCAAAAAAGTTGTTTCCCCAATAATAAGCCATGGATAAATAAGGACATTAAAGGCCTCCTCAACAAGAACAAGTTCATGACAAGAGACAGGGAGGAACTCCGGGCGGTGCAGAGAGAACTCAAGAGGAAGCTAAGGGAGGCAAAGCAGCTCTACAGAGACAGAGTAGAACACAAGTTGAGACAGTATAATATCAAAGAGGGGTATAATGGGATGAAAATAATGACTGGTTATAAGAAGTCACACACTGCTGTGGAAGGAGACTCAAAGTTTTCTAATGAACTTCAGGGGTCGACGAACGCGCTGGTGCGTTTTGTGGCAACTTCTCCTGATAACGCCGAAACAAACTTCAATTATTCCGTCATTTTTGATCGTACAGATAAAAGTAATATATCATTTGAATCTGTGAATCCCGCCTCGCACTGAGTGCACTGGTCATATGGAAATAATCAGAGGTGAGCCAGGTAATTATGTGCACGCCCCAGAGAAATGACATAAAATGTCAAACTTCATCATAGAATTCACTCACTTTTTCTGTGCGTTTGGATGATGGCACGTTACGCAGGTGAAGAAGCTCTTTGTGTGTTCCACACAGAGACAAATGGTTTCTATCTCTATCAGCAGCCATACAACATTGAAGTATACCTCACCTCCAATACCTCCTCCCCTGCCCTCACCATCTGATGCCTCATCAGCACAATACACAGACCCAGCCTTTGCCACAGAACAGGTGAGGAAGGAACTAGCTAAACTAAAGACCAACAAAGCAAAAGGACCAGATGAGATCAGTCCCAGAGTACTTATCCCTCTGGAGTTGACGCACGCGCCGGCGCGTTTTGACACATCTTGTCCTGATAAGGCCAAAACAAACTTAAATTACTCCGTCAATT
Source organism: Mastacembelus armatus (assembly GCF_900324485.2). Lineage (NCBI taxonomy): Eukaryota > Metazoa > Chordata > Actinopteri > Synbranchiformes > Mastacembelidae > Mastacembelus > Mastacembelus armatus. The sequence continues at coordinate 13,350,985 of NC_046637.1, read as the reverse complement.
CTGATCGTACAGATAAAAGAAATATATCATTCAAATCTGTACAGGGTAAAGAATTTACTCACTTTTTCTGCGCGTTTGGATGATGGTGCGTCACGGACGTGATGAAGCGCTTCTTGTATTCCACACAGAGACAAATAGTTTAGCTTGTCCTCAGAGTAAAAACACTGATTTTAACTCAAATGAGGATCGTTTGGCTCCTCATTGTTTTGTATTGTGCTGCACTAATCCCATCCCATCTACATTGACTGAAAGGCTCATTATGCGCGTCTTTGTCTGGTCGTTCAGTGCGTCTTTTGTGTTCTCAGGTAAATCACATGACTATTCATCCTCAGACACACCCTCTTGCATATGGCCTTTCTGGACAAAAAGTGTCTTAGAAAATTTAAATCAGTGTATTGTTTACTGTGAATGTGTGAACAAGATGACATTCACAACACTGTGAAGTAAACAGTTTAGCCTACAACATGCAGGTCTCCAAAGTCTTGTGAACCAATGTTCTGTTTGTGTTTTATGGTTTTATTTCAGTGAGTAAAAAATTGTAGTTTTTCACTAACCATGCATAAACACTTTTTTTCCCCAAAACACAATAATGTATAAACTTGCTGCTCACATATTATTGTAGCCAATTTTGTGCTGATTACAGTGTTATCAGACTTTAGACATTAATATGTTTAAAAGACACTGAAAAAAGCACAAATGTCAGGACATGTCAAAATTTGTCCACGCCCAGAAAAACCCCCTCAGACCCCAGAGGGTTAATGTGTGTACTAGGCAGCTTGCAGAGGTTTTTCAGAAACTCTTCAACCTCTTTCTGAGGCTCAAAAAGGTGCCTAAGATATGGAAAACTTCCTGTATTCTCCCATTACCAAAAAGAGGCCATCCCAATACCCTTAGTAACTTCAGACCAGTAGCGCTAACATCACATGTCATCAAAGTGTTTGAGAGATTGGTTCTGCAACAGCTGAGAACTGAAGTGGACCCCCTGCAGTTTGCATATCAGGCACACATCGAAGTGGAAGATGCCATCATCTTCTTAATGCACAAAGCATACTCCCATCTGGAGAGACAGGGCAACACTGTGAGAGTCATGTTTTTTGACTTTTCAAGTGCTTTCAACACTATTCAGTCCCACCTGCTAAGTGCAAAGATGCAGGATATGGAAGTTCCCGCAGACATGGTGGAGTGGATCAAAGACTACCTCACTGGGCGGCCACAGTTTGTTCGTTAAGATGGCTGCATGTCTGATGTGGTGATGAGCAGCACCGGTGCACCCCAAGGAACTGTACTGGCTCTTCAGAACTTCTCCAGTGTTGTGTATTGCGGAATCCTCTAGCAGGCTAGAGTGGGTGATGTCACTGATGACATCATGCACTCTAGCTTTTGCTCTTCAATTTTTTTTTCAATTTTTTTGTCTCTTTTCTTCTTTTCTGGTGTTAACTTTCAGCTTTATGAACAATTTATATATTATAGTAGAGATTTTTGTCTTCTTTCAGGTAATCTCTCTCACTTTGATAGGACCTATGGTTTTTTCACCAGGTGGCCAAAACCACAGAGTGCGAGCAATCTCTCATTCACTCGCATTATAAAAGAAGTCCAGGAATTCTGGTGAAAAACACAAATGAAGGCTGTTTCCAACTCACCACCAATCCTTCTTTTTTTGGAATATCTTCACAAAAAGTGGATCAGTCTCTTTGTTGAAGCCTCCTGGCTTTGTTAGTGAAAGACGTATTTTAATAGGTCTCATAATTTTTCCATTTTGTGAGGTGAAGTTTTCTCAGATTCTCCATTCTGCATGTGTAAAGCACAGTGTCACTGTCAATCCCCCTCCCATTCTGGGCTCAGGTCACCATAGCAACAGCTCACAAAGCAATAGCAGGACAACAGCTGTCTGTGGTTGGTAATTAGACTGCCTAATGCCCACTGCTGTTACACATGGGGGCCATTCTCAGTGTCAGCCATGTTGTTTTCTCCAAGGAGAATCTGACAACACTTTCACAATAAAAGTCTGCGGTTATTTACAGGAAGTGAGTGCACCTTTCTGAAGTATAGTGAGTATTCAAAATTAAACTTCAGCTTTTAATTGAAGGTCCTGTGAGTGCACCACAGCATGTTGCACTTTCAAAATAAAAGCCTTTCTACTGTATTCTTTCCAAATTTAGGATTGTGATCTGTGATCATGTAAATCTCCTGCAACACTCTCTCCTTTCAAAATAAAGGCCTTTTTTATAGCATTCTTTCAAAATAAAAGTCCTGAAACAACAACATAAGCTTAAAATGGACTTTTAATTGGCATACAGCTTCAGGCACCAACTGAGGCAATTTTAAATGTCAGTCATGATGTCTTCTTCAGGATGATATGGTCAGACTTTCACAGTAAAAGTCTACAGTTATTTGCACAAAGTTAATGCACCTTTCTAAGCTTTGATAAATATTCATAATTAATGTTAAGATTTGTATTCAACGCCATATGACCATCCTGCAACATGCCTTTCTTTCAAAATAAAAGCCTTTTTTGTATGATTTCAATATAAAAGCCAAGAAAAACAAATATAAGCTTAAAATCTACTTTGTTTCGTAAGATACAACTTTAGTCACCCACTGAAGCTAGCGTGGTCAGTAAGCACTGTGGTCTTCTCGCAGCCAGACATGTTTGTATTTTCACAATAAAAGTCTACAGTTATTTGTATGAAGTTACTCTAGTGTTACAAAGTACAACAATTCAGAATTAAAGATGAGGTCTTTACTCAAGGGCATGAGTCTCCTGAGGCACACCTTTTCAAAATAAAAGCCTTTTTATTATATGGTTTAAAATTAAAAGTTAAGAAATGCTAATATTTGGAGAGAATGTTCAAATCCTCTTTAACTTTGTCCTCTTTCAACCTTAACTGTGTCAGCATACTTTCAGCTAGAAACACCATTCGACCTTTAAACAGGTCTAAAGACATTAATCTATCAGTCTTGTATTCAGCTTTTTGCTCAGGCTCCTGTGTGATCTCTTACAGTTTTTGATTAATGGCAGTTTAAGTTTTATGGTTCTTTTAGGCTTTTTCTGAATTTTACATTGGTTTCTATGGGAGCGGAATGTTCAGAACTAGAGTGCTGACATCAGCATCTAGAGTGGGAGAAGCTGTTTAGTTTATTGAAAATATTTCTCTCTAACTCACTGTCATGGCTGCCTCTTGGATTCAGAAAATGTGACCACCAAAACCACCAGACTTACACATTAATTGTCCTGAGCCTCAATAGGAAAGGAGTACCATCCAACTGCTCCATTCAAGTTAAATGAGACCAGGATTTTGCTCCTTTTTGAGCTGGAAAGCCGAGATGGGGGATTTGTAAATCGCTCCAAAGGCCACGTCTGACCCTACAGACACATTTTTCATACCGTCGCAATCGGAATGGTCTTGTCTCTCATAAATTCACATTAGGAGCCACGGTCTGGTCGTGGTCAGCCAGAGTTCGAGGGGGTTCCATCCATCCATCTTCTTCCACTTATCCGGGGCTGGGTCGCGGGGGCAGTAGCCAAGTCAGGGATACCGAGACTTCCTTCTCCCTGGACACTTCCTCCAGCTCTTCCGGGGGGACATCGAGGCGTTCCCAGGCTAGCCAGGAGACATAGTTCCTCCAGCGTGTCCTGGGTCTTCCCCGGGGCCTCCTCCCGGTGGGACATGCCCGGAACACCTCTTCAGGAAGGCACCCAGGAGGCATCCGAAACAGATGCCTGAGCCACCTCAACTGACTCCCCTCAATGTGGAGGAGCAGCGGCTCTAGTCCAAGCTCCTCCCGGGTGACCGAGCTCCTCACCCTATCTCTAAGGGAGTGTCCGGCCACCCTGCGGAGGAAGCTCATTTCAGCCACTTGTATCCGCGATCTCATTCTTTCGGTCATGACCCAGAGCTCATGACCATAGGTGAGAGTAGGAACGTAGATTGACCGGTAAATCGAGAACTTTGCCTTCCGGCTCAGCTCCTTCTTCACCACAACGGACTGGTACACCGACCGCATTACTGCTGCCAATACCCCGATCCGTCTGTCAATCTCGTGTTCCGTCCTTCCCTCACTCGTGAACAAGACCCCGAGATACTTAAACTCCTCCACTTGAGGCAGGATCTCTCCCCTGGCCTGGAGATGGCAAGCCACCTTTTTCTGGTTGAGTACTATGGCCTCGGACTTGGAGGTGCTGATTGTCATCCCAGCCACGTCACACTCGGTTGCAAACCGCCCCAGCGCACGCTGGAGATCCTGGCTCGATGGAGCCAACAGGACAACATCATCTGCAAAAAGCAGAGATGAAATCCTGTGGTCCCCGAACTGGACTCCCTCCGGCCCCCGGCTGCGCCTAGAAATTCTGTCAATAAAAGTAATGAACAGAACTGGTGACAAAGGGCAGCCCTGTCGGAGTCCAACGTGTACTGGGAACAGGTCTGACTTACTACCGGCAATGTGAACCAAGCCCCTGTTCCGTTTGTACAGAGACCGGATAGCCCTCAGCAAAGGGCCCTGGACCCCATACTCCTGGAGCACCTCCCACAGGATGTCATGAGGGACCCGGTCGAATGCCTTCTCCAAGTCCACAAAACACATGTGGACTGGTAGGGCAAACTCCCATGAACCCTCAAGCACCCTTGAGAGTGTGTAGACCTGGCCCAGTGTTCCACGCCCAGGACAGAAACCGCATTGTTCCTCCTGGATCCGAGGTTCGACCACCGGCCGGATCCTCCACTTCAGCACCGTGGCATAGACTTTCCCCGGGAGGCTGAGGAGTGTGATCTCTCTGTAGTTGGAACACACCCTCCGGTCCCCCTTCTTAAAAAGAGGAACCACCACCCCGGTCTGCCAATCCAGGGGTACTGTCCCCGAACGCCACGCGATGTTGCACAGGCATGTCAGCCATGACAGCCCAACAACATCCAGAGACTTGAGGTACTCGGGACGGATCTCATCCACCCCCGGTGCTTTGCCACTGAGGAGCTGCCGAACTACCTCAGTGACTTCGGCTTGGGTGATGGATGGACCAGCCTCCGAATCCCCAGCCCCTGCTTCCCTTATGGAAGACGTGTTGACGGGATTGAGGAGATCCTCGAAGTATTTCTTTCACCATCCAACAATATCCCCAGTAGAGGTCAGCAGTTTCCCACTTCCACTGTAAACAGCATTGGTAGAGCACTGCTTCCCCCTCCTGAGGCGCCGGACGGTTTGCCAGAATTTCTTCGGGGCCGACAGGTAGTCCTTCTCCATGGCCTCACAGCACTCCTCCCATACCCGAGTTTTTGCCTCCGTCACCACCTGGACTTTAGCACGCTTGGCCCTGCGGTACCTGTCAGCTGCTTCGGAAGTCCCACAAGCCAACCAAGCTCGGTAGGACTCCTTCTTCAGCTTGACTGCATCCCTTACCTCCGGTGTTCACCACCAGGTTTGGGGATTGCCACAGCTCCTAGCCGCTACGTCGACAATGGAGGTGGAAAACATGGTCCATTCGGACTCAATGTCCCAGCCTCCCCCGGGATCTGGTAGAAGCTCTCTCGGAGGTGTGAGTTAAAGACCTCTCTGACAGTGGGTTCGGCCAAACATTCCCAACAGACCCTCACAGTACGTTTGGGCCTGCCAAGTCTGTCCCACTTCCTCCTCCGCCAGCGGATGCAACTCACCACCAGGTGGTGATCAGTTGACAGCTCTGCCCCTCTCTTCACCCGAGTGTCCAAGACATACGGCCGAAGGTCAGATGACACGACTACAAAGTCGATCTTTGACCTCCGGCCTAGGGTGTCCTGGTGCCATGTGCACTGATGGACACCCTTATGCTTGAACATGGTGTTTGTTATGGACAAACTGTGATTAGCAGTCCCCCAACAGAATTATGGACTTCCCGGTAGGAGCACCTTTCAGCACCCCCCGGAGAGACTCCAAAAAGGCCGGGTACTCTGCACTCTCAACAACAGTGAGAAACCTATCTCCGACCTGAAGGCGCAGGGAAATGACCCTTTCACTCTGGGGGGAAAACTCCAACATGTGGCGGCTGAGCTGGGGAGCTATGAGCAAGCCCACACCAGCTCGCCGCCGCTCACAGCGAGCAACTCCAGAGTAGAATAGAGTCCAGCCCCTCTCAAGGAGCTGGGTTCCAGAGCCCAGGCTGTGCGTGGAGGTGAGCCCGACTATCTCTAGTCGGTACCGCTCGACCTCCCGCACAAGCTCAGGCTCCTGTGTGATTTTTGTTTTGCTTTTTTTTTGCTTTTTTGCAATTGTAAATATTTGTTTTTGCATAGTTTGTATGAGAGGTTTAAGAAATGGAAGTGATTGAGGAGGTGGTAACCGTGGCAACTTTGGCAACAAGAATAGCAACTTTGATAACAACAGGAACAGCGGCAACTTTGGTAACAGAAACGGCATGGACAAGGCTCAAGCCTTCAACCAGAGCTGGCAGCAAGGGTTCTGGAACCAGAAGCCGTGGAGCCAGCAGTATCAGCCTGGGTATTACTGAGACTTGTTCTAAGGGACTGGTGGCCGATGCTGAGACCCACCACTAGCCATGGAACATCCTTGCACCCAGCTGTTCAAGTTTTGGCTTCTTTTGTTTGTTTGTTTTTGTTTTTTCTTAATACCCACTTTTAATCATTTAAAACCCACAAACTGACAACCAAGACTAAAATGATATGGAGCAACAACATTCCACATCAGAGGAGACCAGACAACCTGAGTGTAACTCAAGGTTTATATATGTCTGTATACTCAGCATGGGTTCAGTCACACTTAATCTTCAGTTCGAGGGGGTTGTTTTAGATTAATCTGTCTAACAGACTGTAAACAGGTTACATCTCCATGGTAACTATAAGATGCACACAAGCATGCATACACACAGAAACATATACACAGACACCCATGGACAGACACATACGGACACACACACACATACACATAAAAACATACATAAACATACCTGTGGAAAGACACATTCACACAGACACACACATGTCCAGATGTACTCAGACATACAAACACACATATACATTCATTGATACAGACACATGCAAATACACACACAGTCACACAAAAACAAATACACGCATACAATTACACACTGATGAACACAAACACAAACATTCACACGCATTCACACACATAAACATACAGACACACTCATTGCATTCTTGGGGGTCATCTGAATGTTGATGTACCTATATGACTGGTATGTACCGGACCGAATCAGAACGTGAATTTTGGTGCCTCATTTCAGTGCCATTTAAATGCCTGAACTGTTGATTGAAATATTTGTCCTCTGGTGCTATGAAACGGATGTAAGAAGCATCAGATTCATCAACACGAATGATCACTAGTTAAATTTAAATGCTGCATTCATGGGGTGTCACAATAATCAGAAAAATTCTTTCCTGAATGAGAAAACTCACATGAACGTCAGAAAGCTTTGATGATAAAAAATCCAAGACATCTTTGTAGTAATGTTACTGTACATTTTGTTTTCACAATTTAAATTAAAAGCACAAATTGTCATGAAATGAAACCATCCGAGAAGCGCATGAATGCAGCAACTTAAAATCAAATTCCTAAAACTAAACGTTCTGAAGTGTGGCTATATTTCACAAGAAAGGATTCCGACATTGCAATGTGCAGCAAATGTTTTACAACAGTTGCATGTAAAGGGGGAAACACGTCAAACCTAATGAAACATTTGAGGGCACACAGAATAAACTTAATAATAATAATAATCAGTGTGGATGACCACAGCCCCAGTCATACCAACCCTAGCAAAAAGGAGTCAACCGACTATGATGACGACAGCAGCCTTTCCGCAGGTTAATAGTAGGCTAATGTAATCTTGCATTCATGCTAACAAATGATCAAAGGATTTGTAAAATATTATTGTAACGTGGATTATGTTTATAATTTTGGCTCTCCAGCTAGTAGTACTACAGCAGTGACCCCATTTACCGTGGCAAAGAAGGCTACTTTGACAAAGGAATAGGAGGAGGAAATCCACAGGGCTGTGACCAAATTTGTGGTCAAGGGACTGCATTCCTTTTCCACTGTGGAATCCTCACGGTTCAGGTAAAAAAAAAATGTAATGTGAAAAAATTGTTAAACATATTAAAGGAGAAATATTTTTTTTAATTGATGTATTATAAAAAAAATATATATTAATATAGAATTTTCAAAAATTAAAATATGTTCATTCTTAATAGGGAGATGACTGCTGCCCTTAATCCTCACTACTGACCCCCATCCAGGGATGATCTGTCCAGTGCTCTTATTCCTGCATGGTACTCTGTTGAGAAACAAAATGTTATTCAGGAGTTAGCACAAGTGAGTGAGGCTGCTATCACATGTGATTTGTGGACCAGTTTGGCATAGGACCACTATTTAACAGTTACTGTGCACTACACCAGTGAAGGCCACATTAACCCTCCGGGGTCTGAGGGGGTTTTTGGGGCCTGGACAAATTCTGACATGTCCTGACATTTGTGCTTTTTAAACATATTAATGTCTAAAGTCTAATAACACTGTAATCAGCACAAATTGGCTACAATAATATGTGAGCAGCAAGTTTATACATTATTGTGTTTTTGAGAAAAAAGTGTTTATGCATGGTTAGTGAAAAACTACAATTTTTTACTCACTGAAATAAGACCATAAAACACAAACAGAACATTGGTTCACAAGACTTTGGAGACCAGCATGTTGTAGGCTAAAGTGTTTACTTCAGAGTGCTGTGAATGTCATCTTGTTCACACATTCACAGTAAACAATACACTGATTTAAATTTTCTAAGACACTTTTTGTCCAGAAAGGCCATATGCAAGAGGGTGTGTCTGAGGATGAATAGTCATGTGATTTACCTGAGAACACAAAAGACGCACTGAACGACCAGAAAAAGGCGCGCATAATGAGCCTTTCAGTCAATGTAGATGGGACGGATTAGTGCTGTACAATACAACACAATGAGGAGCCAAACGATCCTCATTTGAGTTAAAATCAGTGTTTTTACTCTGAGGACAAACTAAACTGTTTGTCTCTGTGTGGAATGTAAGGAGCGCGGCTTCACGTGCGTAACGCGCCATCATCCAAACGCGCCGAAAAAGTGAGTAAATTCTATGATGAAGTTTGATACTGTGTGTCTTTTCTCGGGGGTGTGCACATATTTACCTGGTTCACCTGAGATTATTTACATGTGAACAGTGGACAGTGTACAAGGCGGGACAACAGACTTCTCCTTACGTTCATACGGATTAAATAAAAAGTGATGATTTGTTTTTGACTTGAATTGTTTCACTCAAAAGAAAACATTTCAAGCTTTCTAGCCATATAATTCTTATTTTTATGAGGCAAGTATTCGCTGAGATTCTGGTTGTTTTATTTACGCGTCTGTGAAGAGAAATGGCAGAGACAGAAAAGTCCGAGAGCGCACCCTGTCGGCTTTCTTTATTTAAAAAAACCACAACGTTTTGTTGTTATTATGATGGTATACCACTAAAACTAGACCCTTTACAGATTTGAATGATATACTTCTTTTATCTGTACGATCAGAATTGACGGAGTAATTTAAGTTTGTTTCGGCCTTATCAGAAAAAGATCAAAACGCGCCGGCGCGTGCGTCGACCCCAGAGGGTTAAGCAAAAAGTGCTAAACACCAAAGCTGTGTATGAGTCACCAACGGGCCTTGTGGTGGCAGACAAGATAAATTGCATTCTGGAGGAATTCCAGATAAACACTAAAGTTGTAGCTGCCACAGTAGACAACGCCACCAATATAGAGGTTACACTGAAGAGGTTTTTAAAGGTGGGGTGCTTTGCCAACACCCTAAACCTTGCCGCACAGAAGGTTATCAGCATCAGTGCCATTACAATGTGGTGTGCCAGACTTCCATCTATTGTAGTGTGGCTGAGGAGGTACACTCTTGACAGAAAAAAACAGAAATGTAGAAATTTTTGCAAATTTATTAAAAAAGAAAAACTGAAATATCACATGGTCATAAGTATTCAGACCCTGTGCAGTGGCACTCATATTTAACTCACATGCTGTCCATTTCTTCTGATCCTCCTTGAGATGGTTCTGCTCCTTCATTGGAGTCCAGCTTTGTTTAATTAAACTGATTGGACTTGATTAGGAAAGGCACACACCTGTCTATATAACACCTTACAGCTCACAATGCGTGTCAGAGCAAATGAGAATCATGAGGTCGAAGGAACTGCCCAAGGAGCTCAGAGACAGAATTGTGGCAAGGCACAGATCTGGCCAAGGTTACAAAAGAATTTCTGCAGCACTCAAGGTTCCTAAGAGCACAGTGGCCTCCATAATCCTCAAATGGAAAAAGTTTGGAACGACCAGAACTCTTCCTAGACCTGGCCGTCCAGCCAAACTGAGCAATCGTGGGAGAAGAGCCTTGGTGAGAGAGGTAAAGAAGAACCCAGAGATCACTGTGGCTGAGCTCCAGAGATGCAGTAGGGAGATGGGAGAAAGTTCCACAAAGTCAACTATCACTGCAGCCCTCCACCAGTCGGGGCTTTATGGCAGAGTGGCCCGACGGAAGCCTCTCCTCAGTGCAAGACACATGAAAGCCCGCATAGAGTTTGCCAAAAAACACATGAAGGACTCCCAGACTATGAGGAATAAGATTCTCTGGTCTGATGAGCCCAAGATTGTACTTTTTGGCATTAATTCTAAGCGGTATGTGTGGAGAAAACCAGGCACTGCTCATCACCTGCCCAATACAATCCCTACAGTGAAACATGGTGGTGTGAGCATCATGTTGTGGGGGTGTTTTTCAGCTGCAGGGACAGGACGACCAGTTGCAATCGAAGGAAAGATGAATGCGGCCAAGTACAGAGATATCCTGGAAGAAAACCTCTTCCAGAATGCTCAGGACCTCAGACTGGGCTGAAGGTTCACCTTTCAACAGGACAATGACCCTAAGCACACAGCTAAAATAACAAAGGAGTGGCTTCGGAACAACTCTGTGACCGTTCTTGACTGGCCCAGCCAGAGCCCTGACCTAAACCCAATTGAGCATCTCTGGAGAGACCTGAAAATGGCTGTCCACCAACGTTCACCATCCAACCTGACAGAACTGGAGAGGATCTTCAAGGAAGAATGTCAGAGGATCCCCAAATCCAGGTGTGAAAAACTTGTTGCATCATTCCCAAGAAGACTCATGGCTGTACTAGCTCAAAAGGGTGCTTCTACTCAATACTGAGCACAGGGTCTGAATACTTATGACCATGTAATATTTCAGTTTTTCTTTTTTAATAAATTTGCAAAAATTTCTACATTTCAGTTTTTTTCTGTCAAGATGGGGTGCTGAGTGTACATTAATGAGAAATAAAATGAACTTTTTTGATTTTGGCAAATGGCTGCAATGACACAAAGAGTGAAAAATTTAAAGGGGTCTGAATACTTTCCGTACCCACTGTATATATAAGTTACACTAAATCAGACTGCTGGGGTAAAAAAAATCAGTGTTATTTTCACAGAGACCAAACTTTTGAAAATACTGCAACAGGTTCAGAAACAGCTTTTTATTTAATTTGGGTATGACTTTGCAATGCAACCACAGGGGGGCACAATCCAGTGTCTTCATGTGCTGGTCCCAAGTCTGGGTGAATGCAGAGGGTTGTGTCAGGAATGGTATCCGATGTAAAATTTAAGCCAAATCAAACATGGAAATCACAAATATTGCTTCCATACCAGATCGGTCGCGGCCCAGGTTAACAACGACCGCCACTGGTGCTGTTGACTTACAGGGTGCCAGTGAAAATTGGACTACTGTTGATCGAAGAAGGAGAGGAGGAAGGCGTGTTCATGGGCAAAGACAGAAGAGGAAGGGCAGGAGTGTAGGACTTAGAGTAGGGACTTTGAATGGAGGGACTTTGTTAGGGAAAACTAGAGTTGGCTGATGTGATGGAGAGAAGAAAGGTGTCTTGACCAGGTGGAAAGGTAGCAAGGCCTATAGATTAGGAGCAGGGTTCAAGCTGTTTTATCATGGTGTGGATGGAAAGAGGAATGGAGTAGGAGTTATCCTGAAGGAGGATTTTACTAGGAATGTTCTGGAGGTGAAGATAGTGTCAGTTAGGTGATGAGTCTCAAGCTGGAAGTTGAATGTGTGATGTTGAATGTTTTTAGTGGTTATGCCCCACAGGTAGCATGTGAGTTAGAAGAGAAGGAAAAATTCTGGAGGGAGATGGAGGAAGTGATTCAGGGTATCCCTAGTGGTGAGAGAGTGGTGATTGGGGCAGACTTCAACGGTAAGGGAAACAGAGGTGACAAGGAAGTGATGGGAAAGTTTGGTATGCAGGACAGGAATGCAGAAGGACAGATGGTGGTAGACTTCGCAAAAAGGATGGAAATGGCTGTAGTTAACACATTTTTCCAGAAAAGGGAGGAGCATAGGGTGACATATAAGAGTGGAGGCGGGAGCACACAAGTTGATTACATCTTGTGCAGACGTTACAACCTGAAAGAGATCAGTGACTGCAAAGTAGTGGCTGGGGAGAGTGTAGCCAGACAGCATACGATGGTGGTGTGTAGGATGACTCTGGTGGTGATGAAGATGAAGAGGACAAGGGCAGAGCAGAGGACCATGTGGTGGAAGTTGAAAAATAAGTGTTGTGTGGCTTTCAGGGTGGAGCTGTAACGGGCTCTGGGAGGTCAGGATGTTCTTCGAGATGACTGGACAAGTGATCAGGGAGACAGGTAGGAGGGTACTTGGTGTGTCATCTGGAAAGAGGAAAGCAGAAAAGGAGACTTGGTGGTGGAATGAGGAAGTTCAGGAGTGTGTTAGGAAAAGGTTAGCTAAGAAGAAGTGGGACACTAAGAGGACAGAAGAGAACAGACAGGAGTACAGGGAGATGCAGCGTAAAGTGAAGGTAGAGGTGTCAAAAGCCAAACAAGGGGCGTATGTGGATTTGTAGGATAGGTTGGACACTAAAGAGGGAAATGTGGATTTGTACAGGTTGGCGAGGCAAACAGACAGAGATGGGAAGGATGTGCAGGAGGTTAGGGTGATCAAAGACAGGGATAGAAATGTGTTGACAGATGCCACAAGTGTGATGGAAAGAATACTTTGAAGAGTTGATGAATGAGGAAAATGTTAGAGAGCACAGAGTAGAAGAGGTGACTGTTGTGGAGCAGGAAGTAGCAAAGATCAGTAAGGATAAAGTGAGGAAGGCATTGAAGAGGATGAAGAGTGGAAAGGCAGTTGGTCCTGATGACATACCTGTGGAGGTACGGAAGTGTTTGGGAGAGATGGCAGTAGAGTTTTGGACTGGGCTACTTAAGATCTTAGTGAGTGAGAGGATGCCTGAGGAATGGAGGAGAAGTGTACTGGTGCCCATCTTTAAGAACAAGGGAGACGTGCAGAGTTGTGGAAACTACAGAGGAATAAAGCTGATGAGTCACACAATGAAGTTATGGGAAAGAGTAGTGGAGGCTAGGCTGAGGTCAGAAGTGAGCATTTGTGAGCAGTATGGTTTCATGCCAAGAAAGACTACCACAGATGCAATATTTGCTTTGAGAATACTGATGGAGAAGTACAGAGAAGGCCAATAGTGGACTGAGAGCTGCATGAGAGCTGTAAGACTGGTGAGGTGTGCTGTAGGGGTGACAGAGGAGTTCAAGGTGGAGGTGGGACTGCACCAAGGATCAGCTTTGAGCCCCTTCTTGTTTGCTGTGGTGATGGACAGGCTGACAGATGAGGTTAGACAGGAATCTCCGTGGACCATGATGTTTGCAGATGACATTGTCATCTGTAGTGAGAGCAGAGAGGTGGAGGAAAATCTAGAGAGGTGGAGGTTTGCTCTGGAAAGGAGAGGAATGAAGCTTAGTAAAACAGAGTACATGTGTGTAAATGAGAGGGACTCAAGTAGAACGGTGAGGTTACAGGGAGTAGAGGTGAAGAAGGTGGAGGATTTCCAGTACCTAGTGGAGAATTTTAAGTATTTTAAGTACCAGTCCAGAGCAACGGAGAGTGTGGAAAAGCAGTGAAGAGACGTGTGCAAGCAGGTTGGAACGGGTGGAGGAAAGTGTCAGGTGTGATGTGTGACAAAAGAGTGTCAGCAAGAATGAAAGGAAAGGTATACAAGACAGTAGTGAGACCAGCAATGTTGTATGGTTTAGAGACAGTGGCACTGAGAAAAAGAGAGGAGGCAGAGCTGGAGGTAGCAGAGCTGAAGATGTTGAGGTTCTCTCTGGGAGTGACGAGGATGGATAGGATCAGGAATGAGTGCATCAGGGAGACAGCTCTTGTAAGATGTTTTTTTAAGAAAAAGCCAGGGAAGCCAGATTGAGATGGTTTGGACATGTTCAGAGGAGGGACAGTGAATACATTGGTAAAAGGATGCTGAGGTTAGAGCTGTCAGGAAGGAGGCCTAGAGGAAGACCAAAGAGGAGGTTCTTGGATGTAGTGAAGGAGGACATGAGGATAGTTGGTATGGGTGAGGAGTATACAGAGGATAGGGTTTAAAAATGCTGGCTGTAAAAGTTATATGATTAACATGAATTGTGTCATTCAAAGAGTACTTAGTGCATGCGTGCGTGCGTGTGTGCGCGTGTGTGAGTGTATGGCCAGTTTTTAGACATAACTGATGCAGGTTGGGTTCTCCAGGTTCTAGCTTGACTTCAGAGTAATATATAATGGAGTCGTGTAACATATAATGAATGCATGTACATTTAGTTTTCAGGTGGGCTGTTAGCTTTAAATCAGCCCATTGCTCTCTCCCTCAGAAACCACTTAAAACATCTATAATAATGATACATCAAGGTGTCAGCATGCAGTCTGCCTGATTCATCACTGCAGCCTGATCTTGGTGAGAGTATGTCTCCTGTGCTTACTTTCCCACATATTAATGCTTCATTAAACACATTACACTACAATACATGTGTTTGATGATGGTCTCTCTCTCTCTCTCACACACACACACACACACACACACACACACACACACACACACACACACACACACACACACACACACCAGACTTACTTACTTACTTACAACTTGATGAGGACATTTTGTTATGTGATGAATGTGATGCAATGAAGGAGAGGTGTAGGACCCAAGTGCAGGACACACACAGTCTTAATTTCCCTGGACACACCAGGGCTCAGGCACATACAAAATTATCGCTGTCTGGGAACAAAACGCCACTTTGGCAAGGACAGGCAGGCAAAACACAAACTCACTGTCAGCATAAATCAGGTAATGCTCCAGCAATTAACAAAAGAAAAGAGGGGGTATAAGTACATCCAGAACAAAAGGACTAATAAGACACAGGTTAAACTATTTTCTCTAACACAAAGCTACCTATAACCATCACAGGTGCTAAAGGAAACTAGACACCAAAATAAAAGTCCAACAGGAAACAGAAACTAAAGACCACAACACATTTTTAACCCAAATGTGTAGTCTTCTAATGCTCAGAAATTGTCCTAGACTTGTGATTATTCTCCATGAAATTGTTACATTTGAAGAAATTTGTCCAATTTTAACAAACACCTCTTTTTCCCCCACATAAGACATTGCAAGCACATTGCAGGACTACTGTTAAGTGTTACACAGTGATCTCCTTGATAATCAGAATAAATTATGATTTCTGGGCACATGATTCATTCAGCCTGTGTTTATGTGTTGTCTACTGGGCAAGAAGAGATACTGTGTCTTGATTTTCCCTAAGCAATGAATAGTGATGTACATATTGTTTTAATTTTAAGTTGGGATATAAGCTGCAATAGTGGTTGCAAGAGTTAGTATTTTACAATAATTAAAAATATTGATTAATATTATTACTACTGTAAGATACGTTGTGTCAATCTCATCCACCTTTGTTTCAATTTTTTGTCACTATTTTTTATGAATTTGGTTAGGTAGATGCAGTAGCAATCTATGTAGTACAACCATGTCCCTATTAATCCTACTAGGGTCTGACTGGTTGGTTGTGTGGTGAAATATATTCATATTAATATATTCATATTACTTCACAAATTAGTGATATGGCTTTAGCCATGGAGCCAGTGACAGTTAAACTTTGGCAGTGAAGTAATACTTGGCACTGAAAAGAAAACATAAACCTGAAAAAAAAATGTTGGAACTAAGGCATTTGTAAAAACAAAAACCTTGAAAAAAAAAACTTACATCAACAAAAATTGTGAAGATTGTAATTTTTTCAATATTAATACCTTTTTCAATTTTTCTAAGTTTTTTTCAGTGAAAATCCTCTGCTGTTCAGTCGATGTCTGTGTTTTCGATGCCAAGGGTTTTTTAAAAATTTTTTTTTCAGTTTCACTTCACTGTCACTTGTCAGGACCCTGACAAGTGACCTGCTAAATTTCGAAAATATCATTATGGCTTGGTAACGTTAGCAAGCTAGATACTATGCTAGATACTATAATTTCTTCTGTTGTTGCAAGTATTGTTTTGCCTACCTCATACTTGCATTTGTTACAGAGAATGTGCCTTGTCTTTTGTTGTATGAAGTTCCTTTATAAGTGAAAAGATCACTGATTTGGAAGCGCGGCTCTGCACCTTCGAACAAAAGCCAGCTAGCCTAGCCCCGTTAGCTGGTGTGGAGGGTTAGGGTCTGTTAGCGGTCCAAGGGCAGCTCCGGAGCAGCCCGGAGAATTAGCCTAGGCGACGGTCCGACGGAAACGTACTCCTAAGCAGAAGCCCACGGCTCATCACCTGCCTGTTCACGTTTCTAATAGATTTTCCCCGCTCAGCGACACACCCGCTGAGAAACCGACTCTGATAATTGGCGATTCCATAGTCAGGAACGTGAAAATAGAGACACCAGCGACCATAGTCAAATGTATTCCTGGGGTCAGAGCGGGCGACATCGAGTCAAATCTGAAGCTGCTGGCTAAGGCTAATCGTAAATATGGGAAAATTATTATTCACGTCGGCAGCAATGACACCCGATTACGCCAATCGGAGGTCATGTGTGTAACTTTGCTAAATTAATGTTGGACTCCGTAGTTTTCTCTGGACCCCTCCCCAATCTGACCAGCGATGACATGTTTAGCCGCATGTCGTCGTTCCGTCGCTGGCTGTCTAGGTGGTGTCCAGCAAACGATGAGGGCTTCATAGACAATTGGGCCACTTTCTGGGGAAAACCCAGTCTGGTAGCGAGAGACGGCATCCATCCCACTTTGAATGGTGCAGCTCTCATCTCTAGAAATTTGACCGAGTTTATTAGCCGACCTAAAGCCTGACAATCCAGGGTGGGGACCGGGATGCAGAGACTCAGTCTAAAACGCCTCTCTGCAGTTTCCTTAGAGCCGCCGCCTCCCTCAAACCACATAGAGACTGTGTCTGCCCCTCGAACATATAAATCAAATAAATCAGAAGTTAACAGAAGAGGAGTTATTCATAAAAACCTAATAAAAATTAAGACCACTTGTCTTATTGAACAGAAAAACAGAACTGTCAAATGTGGACTATTAAATATTAGGTCTCTTTCATCTAAATCTTTGTTAGTTAATGATTTGATAACTGATCACCAAATTGACCTACTTTATCTTACTGAAACCTGGTTACAGCAGGATGAATATGTCAGTCTGAATGAATCAACCCCCCTCAGTCATAAAAATTATCATGTTCCTCGAAGCACAGGTCGAGGTGGAGGAGTAGCTACAATCTTCCACTCAAACTTATTATTAAACTTTCATCCTCAGAACAATTTTAACTCATTTGAGAGCCTCACTCTTAGTCTCTCACATCCAAACTGGAAAACACAAAAACCAGTTCTACTTGTCACTGTGTACCGTCCACCTGTCCCTTACTCAGAGTTTTTAACTGAATTCCCTGACTTCCTGACTGATCTAGTGCTTAGGTCAGATAAAGTTATTATAGTGGGAGATTTTAACATTCATGTAGATGTTGAAAATAATGGCCTCAGCATTGCATTTAATTCTATATTAGATTAAATTGGTTTCATTCAAAATGTTAATAAACCCACCCACTGTTTCAATCACACCCTTGATCTTGTTCTGACCTATGGCATCGAAATTGAACATCTAATAGTTTTTCCCCCAAATCCTGTTTTGTCAGATCATTCTTTATTAACTTTTGAATTTAAAATGATGGATCATGCAGCATTTGGAAGAAAATTCCACTACAGCAGATGTTTATCCAACAACGCTGTTAATAAATTTAAGAAAATGATTCCATCTTTATTTACGTCTATGCCAAGTATAAACATAGTGGAGGGCAGCTGCTTCAATCCCACTCCCTACCAAATTGATCATGTTGTTGACAGCGCTGTAACTTCACTGCGTGAAATGCTTGATTCTGTAGCCCCTCTGAAAAAGAAGTTAATGAATCAGAGAAGACTAGCCCCATGGTATAATTTACATATTCGTACCTTAAAGCAGGCATCACGAAGGCTGGAAAGGAAGTGGCGTTCCACAAACTTAGAGGAAATTTTTCTAGCCTGGAAGAACAGTCTACTAACATATAAAAAAGCTCTCCGTAAAGCCAGAACTGCATACTATTCATCACTAATAGAGGAAAATAAGAACAATCCCAGGTTTCTTTTCAGCACTGTAGCCAGGCTGACAAAAAGTCACAGCTCTGTTGAGCCCAGTGTTCCCTTAGCTCTCAGCAGTGATGAATTTATGAGTTTCTTTACAAATAAAATCACAACTATTAGAGATAGTTATTAGATATTAGAGAGATTGAATGTTACTAACCTTGTGCTCTCTCTCTCCCCTAGTTTGTGCTCTCTCCCTCTCTCTCTGTTCTCTCTGTGCCTTCTGCAGGTGTCCCTGGTCCTGGAGCTGTATATCGCTGATGTGCAGTTACTGGTCCCACCAACCTGCAGTGTCTATTTGTTGTTTATTGTTGCTGTTCTATTGTAAAAAAAATGCTTTATTTACACCTCTATATTTGTGAAGTAATAAAAGTGTGCAGAATTTGAAGAGGTAATTTTTTTTTGTTGTCCTTTTCGTAGGTTCAATTTTTGCACTTCAAAGTTGTCTGCAATGTTTCTGGAATTAAAGTATACTAAACCCAACATAAATGGTGTTTCTGTGATAAATTTCTAACACACAAGTACTTAAAGAAATTGCTTAGTTCACTTTTAAATGGAAAGAGTATCACTTCCTAAACTAACATCTGGAATGCATTTAACACCTGAGACTACAAATAGCATCATTGAAAAAGTACTAAGAAGTGTGAATAGCAAGGCTTCTAAAAGCAACCAAATACACTACAAGGTGGAATTGTGCCTAATGTATACTCCTCCGAAGTGGAAAGTTTGCTGCTATGTATGCTGTCAATGCATGTCCCACAGCAGTGGCATCTGCACTGCGGGCTTGGGTATGACCCTTTCCATAACTGTTGCCTCCTGCAACCGGCATTGTGGGACCTGTTCCTTTTCTTGTTCACAAAAATTGTGCAGTGCACAACACGTAATCATGAAAGGTGAGAATGTGAAGTAAAAATCACTGCATTTCTTGAGCACCCTCCATCTGGACTTCAGCCTCCCAAAAGCCATTTCCACTTATGTTCTTGCTGACCTAAGGTGACCACTGAATGACTCCTGTTCAAGTATTAGGCCAGGAGACTATGGATAACACTAACACATTAATGTTACCAGACAACATCATGGCCAAAATATTTTTACCCTATGGAGTAGATGGGCCTTCTTGAACAGCCGTGATTGCTGTAATGCATTTGCATCACGCACACTTCCAGGAACCTGGCAATTGACACTCCAAAATCTAGATAAAAAAGGTGGTGCAAGGTGGTGCTGTGTGTATGTGTGGTGCTGGCGTATGTATGTGTGTGAGTGTTTGGTAGTGTGGCATGGTGTGCTTATAGATTCTGAGCTGTGTGTGTGATTGAGGGATTGCTGATACTGGTCATATTAGCAGATAAACTCAATGTACACCACTTATGTATAGTGAGGGAAAAAATTAATTGATCCCGTGCTGATTTTGTCCATTTGCCCACTGACAAAGTGGGCAAAAAAGTTAAAAGGAACATGCATATGAAAAGCACTTAGGCTATATTTTAAAGTAGACATTGTACTTTTTATATGCAAATTATAAAAGACGTCAATGGGTAGATAAGTACTTAAAATACAACATATGTAAGGGCAAATACCAGTAGAAACAACTGCTCAAACAAATACACACACGCTATATAAAATACAGGCAAGATTCATGTGGGCTAATAGGACTAAGGCCTATGTAGGCCTATTCCTGGCTACTTACCAGTATCAGTCATCCACAACTGCATGCATCACATATGAGGGACAGCCTTTACGATTGGCGAAGTCCTTGTATCCATCTTTTGGTGGAAGTCCCATCTACACATCCTATTATTTGTGAAATGTGATGTTCCATTTCAAATTGATGAGCAATTGCATTTTCCTCCTCCAAACTAGGAACGTGGATAAGACTTTTTGTATAAGAGACCATTCCTTTGCAAAACATGTACACAAACCTTTTCACTGTGCATTTGTGTAGGCCAAACTGATTAGCTTTAACTCGGTATTCTCCACAGCTTCTGAGTCGGTACAGGACCACTGCCACCCACAACTCCAAGGGCACAGGTGCACACACAGTGACCTCCGGGTCATTTCAAAATTTTCCTTGCATTCAGCGTCATCAAACCCCATTAGAACAACTTTTTCCCATCAGTCCTTACTTCGTACTCTCATCCAGTACCTTTGTGTTTGTTGTGGCATAATGTTGCCAAACGAAAGTACAGAATATGCCCGTTGTTGGAGAAGACGCCGTCGTCAGTATGCATGTATTGTATGATAAGTAATTAGGCCTAACTGCACTTGAAGCCTCTGTAAAATTAAAACAAAAATACCCAGAACGGTATATGGTACCATGATGATAGCCAATGCCAACGTGAAATTATGGAGGGAAGAAAGTCAGAGAGCAAAATGTTTCATCCAAGTAGCTTCATCAGTCTAAGAGAAAGCTTTTATGGAATTTTAAATTTATCCTTCAGGTTGGTTTCAGGTTACCCTCCACCCCTGTCAAGGGAGGGTTTTTCCACCTGATAATGTATGGCCTCTCTGACCCCTCTCTCAAACCACCTATTTTCTCTGTCCAAAATATGTACATCATTGTCTTCAAATGAGCGTCCTGTGGCCTTTAAATGGAGGTGCACAGCTGATTGTGAGGTGTGCTGTAGTGGTGACAGAGGAGTTCAAGGTTGAGGTGGGACTGCACCAAGGATTGGCTTTGAGCCCCTTCTTGTTTGCTGTGGTGATGGACAGGCTGACAGATGAGGTTAGACAGGAATCTCCGTGGACCATAATGTTTGCAGATGACATTGTTATCTGTAGTGAGAGCAGGGAGCAGGTGGAGGAAAATCTAGAGAGGTGGAGATTTGCTCTGGAAAGGAGAGGAGGAATGAAGGTTAGCCACAGTAAAACGGAGTACATGTGTGTAAATGAGAGGAACTCAAGTAGAACGGTGAGGTTATAGGGAGTAGAGATGAAGAAGGTGGAGGATTTTAAGTACCTAGGGTCAACAGTCCAGAGCAATGGAGTGTGTGGAAAAGAAGTGAAGAGACGTGTGCAAGCAGGTTGGAACAGGTGGAGGAAAGTGTCAGGTGTGATGTGTGACAAAAGAGTGTCAGCAATAATGCAAAGGAAAGGTGTACAAGACAGTGGTGAGACCAGCAATGTTGTATGGTTTAGGGACAGTGTCACTGAGCAAAAGACAGGAGGCAGAGCTGGAGGTAGCAGAGCTGAAGATGTTGAGGTTCTCTCTGGGAGTGACAAGGATGGATACGATCAGGAAGAAGTACATCAGAGGGACAGCTCATGTTAGATGTTTTGGAGAAAAAGCCAGAGAAGCCAGATTGAGATGGTTTGGACATGTTCAGAGGAGGGACAGTGAATACATTGGTAACAGGATGCTGAGGTTAGAGCTGGGAAAGAAGGGAAAGAAGGGTTAGGGTAGGGGAGTCCTTGGGCAGTCTAGGCCTATAGCAGCATAACTAAGGGATGGTTCAGGGTTACCTGAAGCCAGCCCTAACTATGAAGCCAGCCCTAATTATGTGGTTTGTCAAAAAGGAAGGTTTTAAGTCTAGCCTTAAAAGTACAGAGGGTCTGCCTCTTGAACCCAGACTGGGAGCTGGTTCCACAGGAGAGGAGCTTGATAGCTAAAGGCCCTGCCTCCCATTCTAATTTTGGAAACTCTGGGAACCACAAGTAGACATGCACTCTCAGAGTGAAGTGGTCTGTTGGGATAATATGGTACTATGAGGTCTTTAAGGTCTGAAGGAGCTTGATCATGAAGGGATTTGTATGTGAGAAGAAGGATTTTAAATTCCATTCTGGATTTTACAGGGAACCAATGAAGAAAAGCTAATATAGGAGAAATTTGATCTATCTTGCTATTTCCTGTCAGGACTCTGGCTGCAGCATTCTGGATTAACTGGACTCTTTTTATGGACTTACTGGGACATCCAGATAGGAATGAGTTACAGTAACCTAGCCTTGAAGTAACAAATGCATGGACTAGTTTTTCTGCATCATTTTGAGACAGGATGTTCCTAATTTTGGCAAATAACTCCAAGCTTTTTCATAGTAGTGCTGGAAGCCAGGGCTATGCCATCCACAGTAACTATAATTTTAAAAAAGCTATTTCTGAGGTTTTTAGTCCCAAATACAATAACTTCTGTTTTCTCCGAATTTAAAAGTAGAAAATTACTGGTCATCCAGGCCTTTATTTCATTTAGACACACTTGAAGTCTAGCTAACTGGTTTGTGTTATCAGGTTTCATAGATCGATACATCTGCATAGCAGTAATAATAACATTGCCTAAAGGAAGCAAGTTCAAGGTGAACAGAATCGGTCCTAGCACAGAACCTTGTGGAACTCCATAACTAACTTTTGTGCGCATGGAAGGTTCATCATAGACATGAACAAACTGGAATCTGTCCGATAAGTAGGATTGTTACCATTTTAACGCTGTTCCTCTAATACCAATCACATGCTCTAATCTCTGTAATAGGATGCTGTGTGTCAAATGCAGCACTAAGGTCTAGGAGGACAAGTATAGAAATGAGTCCATTATCTGAGGCTAAGAGAAGATCGTTGATGACTTTTAACAGTGCTGCTTCTGTACTATGATGTGCTCTAAATCCAGATCTGATGAAAATCTTCAAATAGTTAATTTCAGTGTAATTTGCCTGATAGCAGCTTAGCAACAGCTTTTTCTAGGATTTTAGAAATAAATGGTAGGTTGGATATTGGTCTATATTTAGCCAAGACTCCTGGATCAAGACTAGGCTTTTTGAGTAAGGGTTTGATTACTGCAGTCTTGAAGGCCTGTGGTACGTAGCCTGATACTAGAGATACATTTACTAATAAAGATGAGTTAATTAATGGCAGGGTGTCTTTAAGCAGTCTAGTCGGGATGGGTTCTAAGAGACACGTTGATGATTTAGATGAGCGATAGAGAGATCTATGGGAGAGAAGCAGTCTAAACATAACTGAGGAATTGCAGATGATTCAAGAGCTACTGTAGTAGAAGATTCATTTATTGCAGGTATAGGAAGCAACTGATGAATTGTATTTCTAATAGTTGGGATTTTATTTGTAAAGAAACTCATGAAGTCATCACTGCTGAGAGCTAAGGGAACACTGGGCTCAACAGAGCTGTGACTTTTTGTCAGCCTGGCTACAGTGCTGAAAAGAAACCTGGGATTGTTTTTATTTTCCTCTATTAGTGATGAATAGTATGTAGTTCTAGCTTGACGGAAAGCTTTTTTATAAACTGTTTTTCCAGGCTAGAAAAAATGTCTCTAAATTTGTAGAACGCCACTTCCGTTCCAGCCTTTGTGATGCCTGCTTTAAGGTACGAATATGTAAATTATACCATGGGGCTAATCTCCCCTGATTCACTAACTTCTTTTTCAGAGGGACGACATATCAAGCATTTCACGCAGTGAGGCTACAGCACTGTTAACAATATGATCAATTTGGTAGGGAGTGGGATTGAGGCGGCTGCCCTCCACTCTGTTGGTACTTGGCATAGATGTAAAAAAAGATGGGATCATTTTCTTAAATTTATTATCAGCGTTATCAGATAAAGATCTGCTGTAGTGGAATTTTCTTCCAAATGCTGCATGATCCATTATCTTAAATTCAAAATTTATTAAAGAATTGTCTGACAAAATAAGATTATGGGGAAAAACTATTAGATGTTCAATTTCGATGCCATAGGTCAGAACAGGATCAAGGGTGTGACTGAAACAGTGGGTGGGTTTATTAACATTTTCAGTGAAACCAATTGAATCTAATATTGAATTAAATGCAGTGCTGAGACTATTATTTTCAACATCTACATGAATGTTAAAATCTCCCACTATAATGACTTTATCATCAATCATTTTGAAGCAAACACTTTAGCCTACAAGATTCTCAAACGTCTTGTCAACCAATGTTCTGTATGTGTTTTATGGCATTATTTCAGTGACTTAAAAATTTTGTTCTTCACTAACCATGCATGAACACTGTTTTCTCAAAAACACAACCATGTATAAACTTGCTGCTTACATATTATTGTAGCCTGGTTTGTGCTGATTACAGTGTTATCAGACTTTAGCCATTAATATGGTTAACAGCAACTGAAAAAAGCACAAATGTCAGGGCATGTCAAAACTTGTCCAGGGCCCCAAAACACCCTTAGACCTGTGCTGTTATTTGTTTTTGACTTGAATTGTTTAATTTAAAAGAGGAAATTTCAAGTGTTCTATACATATATTTGTCATGTCTTTGAAGCAAATATTCGCTGAGATTCAGGTTGTTTAATTTATGTGTCTGTGAAGAGAAGCGACAGAGAGAGAAGACAGAGAGCGTACAGTCTGCTTTCTTTATTTTACAAAAGCACAGCATTTTGTTATTATGAGTCTATACAAATTAAAACTAGACCCTTTACAGATTCGAATGATATATTTCTCAGTACAATCAAAACTGACAGAGTAATATAAGTTTATTTCAGGGTTATCAGATATGTGCTGGTGTGTTCGTCGACCCCTGAGGGTTAAACCAGTTTTATAAATCCACATGTAGCTTTCCATCACTGTGTATTGAATCATATACAAATTCTCAAAGACATGGTGACAGTAGCAGCGTAATAATTACAAGAGAGCAGATTTGCTTGTAGAAACAATAGCACAATCTGCTTTAATGTTTACATTCAATTAGATGACAAGTTATAATCATCTGTGTTCCAAGTCTAATTCAGTATTTCCGTGTCTGACAGATGCAGATCTACATGTACAACTCAGATGACTTTGACAGCCTCAGTGCAGCTCTCAGGGAGAAGAGGATCATCGCAGCCATCGTTGTGTTTTTTCAGGTTGGAACCATTTATTCCCCCAAGCCTGTTTGTGTCTGTTTGTGCTCTTATAACAAGATGAGAAGGAGGCAGATAGACAAGTTTTGCCTGGTCTTTCCTTAAAGGAGATGAACTCCATGGTTCATGATTTTCACCCCATGTTGGAGATTAAATTATCTACAGTGGGTACGGAAAGTATTCAGACCCCTTTAAATTTTTCACTCTTTGTGTCATTGCAGCCATTTGCCAAAATCAAAAAAGTTCATTTTATTTCTCATTAATGTACACTCAGCGCCCCATCTTGACAGAAAAAAACTGAAATGTAGAAATTTTTGCAAATTTATTAAAAAAGAAAAACTGAAATATCACATGGTCATAAGTATTCAGACCCTGTGCAGTGACACTCATATTTAACTCACATGCTGTCCATTTCTTCTGATCCTCCTTGAGATGGTTCTGCTCCTTGATTGGAGTCCAGCTATGTTTAATTAAACTGGTTGGACTTGATTAGGAAAGGCACACACCTGTCTATATAAGACCTTACAGCTCACAGTGCATGTCAGAGCAAATGAGAATCATGAGGTCGAAGGAACTGCCCAAGGAGCTCAGAGACAGAATTGTGGCAAGGCACAGATCTGGCCAAGGTTACAAAAGAATTTCTGCAGCACTCAAGGTTCCTAAGAGCACAGTGGCCTCCATAATCCTCAAATGGAAAAAGTTTGGGACGACCAGAACTCTTCCTAGACCTGGCCGTCCAGCCAAACTGAGCAATCGTGGGAGAAGAGCCTTTGTGAGAGGTAGAGAAGAACCCAGAGATCACTGTGGCTGAGCTCCAGAGATGCAGTAGGGAGATGGGAGAAAGTTCCACAAAGTCAACTATCACTGCAGCCCTCCACCAGTCGGGGCTTTATGGCAGAGTGGCCCAACGGAAGCCTCTCCTCAGTGCAAGACACATGAAAGCCCGAGTTTGCCAAAAAACACATGAAGGACTCCCAGACTATGACAAATAAGATTCTCTGGTCTGATGAGACCAAGATTGTACTTTTTGGCGTTAATTCTAAGCGGTATGTGTGGAGAAAACCAGGCACTGCTCATCACCTGCCCTTTACAATCCCTACAGTGAAACATGGTGGTGGGAGCATCATGTTGTGGGGGTGTTTTTCAGCTGCAGGGACAGGACGACTGGTTGCAACTGAAGGAAAGATGAATGCGGCCAAGTACAGAGATATCCTGGACCCTAAGCGCACAGCTAAAATAACAAAGGAGTGGCTTCGGAACAACTCTGTGACCGTTCTTGACTGGCCCAGCCAGAGCCCTGACCTAAACCCAATTGAGCATCTCTGGAGAGACCTGAAAATGGCTGTCCACCAACATTCACCAGCCAACCTGACAGAACTGGAGAGAATCTTCAAGGAAGAATGGCAGAGGATCCCCAAATCCAGGTGTGAAAAACTTGTTGCATCATTCCCAAGAAGACTTCATGGCTGTACTAGCTCAAAAGGGTGCTTCTACTCAATACTGAGCACAGGGTCTGAATACTTACGACCATGTGATATTTCCGTTTTTCTTTTTTAATAAATTTGTAAAAATTTCTACATTTCTGGTTTTTTCTGTCAAGATGGGGTGCTGAGTGTACATTAATGAGAAATAAAATGAACTTTTATGATTTTGGCAAATGGCTGCAATGACACAAAGAGTGAAAAATTTAAAGGGGTCTGAATACTTTCCGTACCCACTGTAAGAAGCCTAGGCCTTGTGGGCTTCAACTTAATTATTTTCATGTTCTTTTTACTGAAGACCTTGCTCAGTCTGTCAGATGGTAGTGTGCTCATGGCATTAAATGTGTGGAGGCTCCATTCATACAGAATACAATTTATTTGTTCCTAAATTTTGAAATTTTTTAACTTGTCAAAAGTGTAAAAAACACTGCATAAACAAATGTATGTTTTACTGTATGACTCCCTCAGCAAATCATTTTCATTTCATCCATGCTTGATCTGTTATTATCTATGTAAATATCAGCCTATACATTCAAGAACACCTATACACATTATAGAAAATCCATAGATGTGATGCAAACTTGGTACAAATATATCTATTCATCCATCCATTTTCTTCCACTTGTCCGGGGCTGGGTTAGGGGGCAGTAGCCTAAGCAGTATGCCCAGACTTTCTTTTCCCTGGCCACTTCCTCCAGCTCTTTCAGCGGGACACCGAGGCATTCACAGGCCAGCTGAGACATAGTCCCTTCAGCATGTCCTGGGTCTTCTCCAGGGCCTCCTCCCGGTGGGACATGCCCAGAACACCTCCCCAGGGAGGTGCCCAGGGGGCATCCAGAACAAATACCTGAACCACCTTAACTGGCTCCTCTCAATGTGGGGGGAGCAGTGGCTCTCACTCGTGAACAAGATCCTAAGATACCTGAACTCCTCCACCTGAGACAGGATCTCTCTCCTGACCCGGAGATAGCAAAGTCACTTTATTCAAGTTTAGAACCATGGCCTCGGACTTGGAGATGGTGATTCTCATCCCAGCCACTTCACACTTGGTTGCAAACCGTCCAGTGCATGCAACAGGACAACATTGTCTGCAAAAAGCCGAGATAAAATCCTGTGGTCCCTGAACTGGACTCCCTCCGACCCCTGGCTGTGCCTAGAAATTCTGTCCATAAAAATAACGAACAGAACCGGTGAAAAAGGCAGCCCTACTGGAGTTTGACATGCACTGGAAACAGGTCTCATTTACTACTTACAATGCGAACTGATCCTGCTCCGGTTGTACAGAGACTGGATAGCCCTTAGCAAAAGGCCCCACGAGGGACATGGTCAAATGCCTTCTCCAAGTCCACAAAGCACATGTGAACTGGTTGGGCAAACTCCCATGAGCCCTCAAGCACCCTGAAGAAGAAGAAGAAGAAGTACTTTATTAATCCCCAAGGGGAAATTCAATTGTTACAGCAATTATTCTAATTTAAAGTTATTAAATTTAATATATTTAAATTATATTAATTAATAGTAATTAATAAAGAAATTTTGGGGGGTTTGTGTGAATATATATGTGTGTGTGTGTGTGTGTGTGTATATGTATGTGTATGTGGTGTGTGTGTGTCTGCGTTATTGTTTATATTGTAGAACTATGTCTAAGTCTTATGGCCGTGGACACAAAAGACTACCTGAATCTCTCAGTCTTGGCTTTAGGAGGAATTAGTCTATGGCTGAATGAACTTCCCATTCGCCACAGTTCCTCATGAAGTGTTTGGGCAGAATTGTCCAGTATGGAGTTGATTTTGTCCACCATCCTCCTCTCTACCACAGCCTCCAGACTGTCCAGTTCCAGTCCAACAACAGATTTTGCCTTCCTGATCAACTTGTTTAGTCTGTTGGCCTCACTAGCCTTGATGCCACCTCACCAGCACACAACTGCAAAGAATAGTGCACTCGCTACTACACTGATAGAACGTCTTCAGTAGCTTGTTGCACACGCTAAAGGAACAGAGTCTTCTGAGGAAGAACAGTCTGCTCTGTCCTTTTTTGAAGAGTGCATCTGTATTGTTTGACCAGTCCAGTTTGTTGTTACCCCTCTGGGGTCAACGCACGCGCCGGCGCGTTTTGACGCATCTTTTTCTGATAAGGCCGAAACAAACTTAAATTACTCCGTCAATTCTGATCGTACAGATAAAAGAAGTATATCATTCAAATCTGTAAAGGGTCTAGTTTTAGTGGTATACCATCATAATAACAACAAAACGTTGTGCTTTTTTTAAATAAAGAAAGCCGACAGGGTGCGCTCTCGGACTTCTCTGTCTCTGCCATTTCTCTTCACAGACGCGTAAATAAAACAACCAGAATCTCAGCGAATACTTGCCTCATAAAAATAAGAATTATATGGCTAGAAAGCTTGAAATGTTTTCTTTTGAGTGAAACAATTCAAGTCAAAAACAAATCATCACTTTTTATTTAATCCGTATGAACGTAAGGAGAAGTCCGTTTTTTCCTGTCTCACCTCATTACAAGTAATGCGGTCCCGCCTTGTACACTGTCCACTGTTCACATGTAAATAATCTCAGGTGAACTAGGTAAATATGTGCACACCCCCGAGAAATGACACAAAATATCAAACTTCATCATAGAATTAACTCACTTTTTCGGCGCATTTGGATGATGGCGCGTTACGCACGTGAAGCGGCGCTCCTTACATTCCACACAGAGACAAATAGTTTAGCTTGTCCTCAGAGTAAAAACACTGATTTTAACTCAAATGAGGATCGTTTGGCTCCTCATTGTGTTGTATTGTGCTGCACTAATCCGTCCCATCTACATTGACTGAAAGGCTCATTATGCGTGCCTTTGTCTGGTCGTCAACCAGACACACCCTCTTGCATATGGCCTTTCTGGACAAAAAGTGTCTTAGAAAATTTAAATCAGTGTATTGTTTACTGTGAATGTGTGAACAAGATGGCATTCAAAGCACTCTGAAGTAAACACTTTAGCCTACAACATGCTGGTCTCCAAAGTCTTGTGAACCAATGTTCTGTTTGTGTTTTATGGTCTTATTTCAGTGAGTAAAAAAATTTTGTTTTTCACTAACCATGCATAACCACTTTTTTCTCAAAAACACAATAATGTATAAACTTGCTGCTCACATATATTTGTAGCCAATTTTGTGCTGATTACAGTGTTATCAGACTTTAGACATTAATATGTTTAAAAAACACTGAAAAAAGCACAAATGTCAGGACATGTCACAATTTGTCCAGGCCCCAAAAACCCCCTCAGACCCCAGAGGGTTAATGTGGACTCCAAGGTATTTGTAGGATTCACAATCTCTACTTCATCTCCAAGGATGGAGACAGGAACTGGAGTCTTCCTGCTCTTCCTAAAGTCCACCACCAGTTCTCTGGTTTTCTTGATATTAAGTTTTAGATAGTTGTTGTTACACCAATCAACAAAGCTTTTTATCAAGTGTCTGTAGTCACTAAAGGTCCTAGGACGGCCTCTTTTTGGTAATGGGACAATACAGGAAGTTTTCCATAACTTAGGCACCTTTTTGAGCCTCAGAGAGAGGTTGAAGAGTTTTGAAAAACCTCTGCAAGCTGTCTGGTACACACCTTAAGTACTCTGGGACTGATCTCATCTGGTCCTTTCGCTTTGTTGGTCTTTAGTTTAGCTAGTTCCTTCCTCACCTATTCTGTGGCAAAGGCTGGGACTGTATATTGTGTTGATGAGGAGTCAAATGGTGAGGGCAGTGGAGGAGGTATTGGACGTGAGGAATATTTCAATGTTGTATGGCTGCTGATAGAAGAGATGGAATCAGTGGGCAATGGGGAGGCAGCATTGGCAGAGATGTTGGGTGGAGGGATGTGAAGAGACCCCAAGGCATCAGCTAAGGTGGTGGAGGGAGGAGGGATAGTGTGTGAGGACACTGGGTCAGAGTAAGAAGCAGAGGTGGTGTCAAATCTATTAAAGAACAGGTTAAGTTCGTTAGCAAACTTTGAGTCTCCTTCCACAGCAGCGTGTGACTTCTTATAGCCAGTCATTATTTTCATCCCATCATTCTGTCTCAACTTGTGCTCTACTCTGTTTCTATAGAGCTGCTTTGCCTCCCTCAGTTTCCTCTTGAGTTCTCTCTGCACAGCCAGGAGTTCCTCCGCCTCTTGCCATGAACACCCTCTTCTTCTTGTTGAGGAGGCCTTTGATGTCCTTATTTATCCATGGCTTATGATTGGGGAAACAACAAACTTTTTTGAATGGAACAACATTTTCCTCATAGAAGTGGATGTAATCTGTGATACAGTGAGAGATGCCTTCGATGTCCTCACCATGAGTGTCCATGAAAAGGTGCCAGTTTGTAACCCTGAAGCACTCCTGCAGGGCCTCCTCAGCATCCTTTGACCAAACCTTCACATACCTCTTGGTAGCAGACTGTTGTCTTATGACGGGCTTGTATGTTGGCACTACATATATTAAGTTGTGGTCTGATCCACCAAGTGGGGGTAGGGCTGAAGAGCTGTATGCCTCCTTCACATTTGCATAAAGGAGATCAAGAATCTTATTTTCTCATCTTGCACAGTCCACACACTGTTTGAAGTTGGTCAGAGTTCCCGAAATACTGACATGGTTAAAATCCCCATTAATTAGTATAAGGGCACTGGGGTGTTTTGTCTGGAGACCAGTGACAACTGTGTGGATGATGTCACATGCACTCTGTGCTGCAGCTGATGGAGGAATGTAAACAGTCATAACAATGGCGTGTGAAAACTCACGGGGCAGGTAGTATGGTCTCATTCCAACCACCCACAGCTCAATGTCTGGAGTACAGATGCAGTGCTTCACTGTTACATGTCCAGGGTTGCACCATTTGGAGTTAACAAAAACAGAGAGACCACCTCCTATTTTCTTGCCGCTCTGTTTGCCTCTGTTCGCTTGCACTAGTGAAAACTCAGGCAGTTCAAGCAAGCTATATATTTGCTGTATATTTTCATGCAGCCAGGTCTCGTTGAAGCAAAGCAAGCTGCACTCTCTGTACTCTCGCTGGCTGCTAGCTAAAGCTGTAAGTTCATCCACTTTGTTGCAAAGTGACCTCACATTCCCCATTTTTGGGAGAAATGGTTTAAATCTCCTACGTTTTTCTCGATGTTTCACTCCTGCTCTACAGCCCCTCCTATGGCAACGTTAGTCTACGTTAATATTGATGATGGTGATCTCCATTTACTGTCATTGCTGCTGATGTGGACGTCAATCTTACCATATTTATGATTAGCACTAGACAGCAGCTTCATATTTGACTCGTTGTCAGCTGCTCTGGCCCCAGGAATGTATTTGACTATGGTCGCTAGAGTCTCTAACTTCACGTTTCTGACTATGGAATTGCAAATTATCATAGTTGGTTTCTCAGTGGGTATGTTGCTGTGTCACCCACCCCATCACCCAAGCTAATTCTCCAGGCTGTTCCAGAGCTGCTGTCAGCAGCTAACAGGCCCTGAGCTCGGTGGCTCCACACCTGCGAATGGGGCTAGGCGTATATAAAAAGTATAGAGAATGTCTGCCTCCTGAACCCAGGCTGAGAGCTGGTTCCACAGGAGAGGAGCTTGAAAGCTTGAGGAGGTTCCACAGGAGAGGAGCTTGAAAGCACCTCTGCCTCCCATTCTGCTTTTGGAAAATCTGGGAATCACAAGTAGACCTGCACTCTGAGAGCGAAGTGGTCTTTTGGGATAATATGGTACTATGAGGTCTTAAATGTATGAAGGAGCTTGATCATGAAGGGATTTGTATGTGAGAAGAAGGATTTTAAATTCCATTCTGTATTTTACAGGGAGCCAATAATATGATATGAGAGAAATATGATCTCTCTTGTTAGTTCCTGTCAGGACTCTGGCTGTGGCATTCTGGATTAACTGGAGGCTTTTTATGGAGATACTGGGACATCCAGATAGTAATGAGTTACAGTAATCTAGCCTTGAGGTAACAAATGCATGGACTAATTTTTCTGCATCATTTTGAGACAGGATGTTCCTAATTTTGGCAATGTTGCGCAGGTTAAAGAAGGCAGTTCTAGAGATTTGTTTTATTTGTGAGTTAAAGGACATGTCCTTGTTAAAAATAACTCCAAGGTTTTTCACAGTAGTGCTGGAGGCCAGGGATATGCCCTCTAAGGTAGCTATAATTTTAAAAGTTATTTCTGAGGTTTTTAGTCCCAAATACAATAACTTCTGTTTTCTCTGAATTTAAAAGTAAAAAGTTACTGGTCATCCAGGCCTTTATGTCAATTAGACATGCTTGAAGTCTGGTTAACTGGTTTGTGTTAACAGGTTTAATAGATAGATACTACATAGCAGTGGTAATTAATAGAGTGCTTCCTAATGACATAGCCTAAAGGAAGCATGTACAGGGTGAACAGAATCGGTCCTAGCACAGAGCCTTGTGGAACTAACTTTTGTTGTTTTGTGTGGAAGGTTCATCATGGACATGAACAAACTGGAATCTGTCCGATAAATAGGATTGGAACCATTTTAAGGCTGTTCCTCTGATACCAATCACATGCTCCAGTCTCTGTAATAAGATGTTGTGGTCAATAGTGTCGAATGCAGCACTAAGGTCTAGGAGGACAAGTATAGAAACAAGTCCATTATCTGAGGCTAAGAGAAGATCGTTGGTGACTTTTAACAGTGCTGTTTCTCTACTACGATGTGCTCTAAATCCTGATTGAAAATCTTCAAATAGTTCATTCCTGTGTAAGTGGTCTGATAGTTGCTTAGCAACAGCTTTTTCTAGGATTTTAGAAATAAATGGTAGGTTGGATATTGGTCAATATTTAGCCAAGACTCCTGGATCAAGACTAGGCTTTTTGAATAAGGGTTTGATTACTGCAGTCTTAAAGGCCTGTGGTACGTAGCCTGATACTAGAGATAAATTTACTAAGTCTAATAAAGATGAGTTAATTAATGGCAGGGTGTCTTTAAGCAGTCTAGTCGGGATGGGGTCTAAGAGACACGTTGATGATTTCGATGAAGCAACTACTGATGTAAATTCAGAGAGATCTATAGGAGAGAAGCAGTCTAAACATAACTGAGGTCTTACAGATGATTCAAGAGCTACTGTAGAAGTAGATTCATTTATTGCAGGTATAGGAAGTATCTGATAAATTTTATCTCTAATAGTTGTGATTTTATTTGTAAAGAAACTCAGAAATTCATCACTACTGAGAGCTAAGGGAACACTCGGCTCAACAGAGCTGTGACTTTTTATCAGCCTGACTACAGTCCTGAAAAGAAACCTGGGATTGTTCTTATTTTCCTCTATTAGTGATGAATAGTATGCAGTTCTGGCTTTACGGAGAGCTTTTTTATATGTTAGTAGACTGTTCTTCCAGGCTAGAAAAATTTCTCTAAATTTGTAGAACGCCACTTCCTTTCCAGCCATCGTGATGCCTGCTTTAAGGTACGAATATGTAAATTATACCATGTCGCTAATCTCCTCTGATTCACTAACTTCTTTTTCAGAGGGGCCACAGTATCAAGCATTTCAATTCAATTCAATTCAATTCAATTTTATTTGTATAGCGCCAAATCACAATACAAATCATCTCAAGGCACTTTACAAAAACTAAAACTAAAAACCCAACAATTCCCTTATGAGCAAGCACTTGGCGACAGTGGAGAGGAAAAAACTCCCTTTAACGGAAGAAAAAAACCTCCAGCAGAACCGGGCTCAGTTTGGGCGGCCATCTGCCTCGACCGGTTGGGGTGAGTGGATAGAGCAGAGAGAAAAGAACAGCAACAATAAACAACAAATAGACACTGCAAGTTGGTGGGGCCAGTAACTGCACATCAGCGATAAACAGCTCCAGGACCAGGGACACCTGCAGAAGGTACAGAGAGAGAGAGAGAGAGAGGGAGGGAGAGAGCACAAACTAGGGGAGAGAGAGAGCACAAGGTTAGTAACATTCAATGGTGGAATATACATGAGGTGGGAGAGAAGGGGGGGGGGGGGGTAGGGTAGGGGAGCTCAGTGCACCAATGGTCCTCGGGCAGTCTAGGCCTATAGCAGCATAACTAACTAAGGGATGGTTCAGGGTTGCCTGAAGCCAGTCCTAACTATATGCTTTGTCAAAGAGGAAGGTTTTAAGTCTAGCCTTAAAAGTACAGAGAGTGTCTGCCTCCTGAACACAGGCTGAGAGCTGGTTCCACAGGAGAGGAGCTTGATAGCTAAAGGCTCTGCCTCCCATTCTGCTTTTGAGAACTCTGGGAACCACAAGTAGGCCTGCACTCTGAGAGCGAAGTGGTCTATTGGGATAATATGGTACTATGAGGTCTTTAAGGTATGAAGGAGCTTGATTATGAAGGGATTTGTATGTGAGAAGAAGGATTTTAAATTCTATTCTATATTTTACAGGGAGCCAATGAAGAGAAGCCAATATAGGAGAAATATGATCTCTCTTGCTAGTTCCTGTCAGGACTCTGGCTGCGGCATTCTGGATTAATTGGAGGCTTTTTATTAAGATATTAGGACATCCAGATAGTAATGAGTTACAGTAATCTAGCCTTGAGGAAACAAACGCATGGACTAGTTTTTCTGCATCATTTTGAGACAGGATGTTCCTAATTTTGGAAATGTTGCGCAGGTGAAAGAATGCAGTTCTAGAAATTTGTTTTATGTGTGAGTTAAAGGACATGTCCTGGTCAAAAATAACTCCAAGGTTTTTTACAGTAGTGCTGGAGGCCAGGGCTATGCCATCTAGAGTAGCTATAATTTTAGAAAAGTTATTTCTGAGATTTTTAGGCCCAAATATAATGACTTCTGTTTTCTCCGAGTTTAAAAGTAAAAAGTTACTGGTCATCCAAGCCTTTATGTCAGTTAGACAGGCTTGAAGTCTGGTTAACTGGTTTGTGTTAACAGGTTTAATAGATAGATATAACTGAGTGTCATCCGCATAGCAGTGGTAATTAATAGAGTGCTTCCTAATGACATATCCTAAAGGAAGCATGTACAGGGTGAACAGAATCGGTCCTAGCACAGAACCTTGTGGAACTCCATAACTAACTTTTGTTCGTGTGGAAGGTTCATCATGGACATGAACAAACTGGAATCTGTCCGATAAATAGGATTGGAACCACTTTAACGCTGTTCCTCTGATACCAATCACATGCTCCAGTCTCTGTAATAAGATGTTGTGGTCAATGGTGTCGAATGCTGCACTAAGGTCTAGGAGGACAAGTATCGAAACAAGTCCATTATCTGAGGCTAAGAGAAGATCGTTGGTAACTTTCAACAGTGCTGTTTCTGTACTATGATGTGCTCTAAATCCTGATTGGAAATCTTCAAATAGTTCATTCCTGTGTAAGTGGTCTGATAGCTGCTTAGCAACAGCTTTTTCTAGGATTTTAGAAATAAATGGCAGGTTGGATATTGGTCTGTAATTAGCCAAGACACCTGGATCAAGACTAGGCTTTTTGAGTAAAGGTTTGATTACTGCAGTCTTAAAGGCCTGTGGTACGTAGCCTGATACTAGAGATAAATTTACCAAGTCCAATAAAGATGAGTTCATTAATGGCAGGGTGCCTTTAAGCAGTCTAGTCGGGATGGGGTCCAAGAGACACGTTGATGATTTCGATGAAGCAACTACTGATGTAAATTCAGAGAGATCTATGGGAGAGAAGCAGTCTAAACATAACTGAGGTCCTACAGATGATTCAAGAGCTACTGTAGTAGAAGATTCATTTATTGCAGGTATAGGAAGCATCTGCTGAATTTTATCTCTAATAGTTGTGATTTTATTTGTAAAGAAACTCATAAATTCATCACTGCTGAGAGCTAAGGGAACACTGGGCTCAACGGAGCTGTGACTTTTTGTCAGCCTGGCTACAGTGCTGAAAAGAAACCTGGGATTGTTCTTATTTTCCTCTATTAGTGATGAATAGTATGCAGTTCTGGCTTTACGGAGAGCTTTTTTTTATGTTAATAGACTGTTTTTCCAGGCTAGAAAAATTTCCTCTAAGTTTGTGGAACGCCACTTCCTTTCCAGCCTTCGTGATGCCTGCTTTAAGGTACGAACATGTAAATTATACCATGGGGCTAGTCTTCTCTGAATCACTAACTTCTTTTTCAGAGGGGCTACAGAATCAAGCGTTTCACGCAGTGAGGTTACAGCGCTGTCAACAACATGATCAATTTGGTAGGGAGTAGGATTAAGGCAGCTGCCCTCCATTATGTTTATACTTGGCATAGATGCAAATAAAGATGGAATCATTTTCTTAAATTTATTAACAGCGTTGTCGGATAAACATCTGCTGTAGTGGAATTTTCTTCCAGACGCTGCATGATCCATCATTTTAAATTCGAAAGTTATTAAAGAATGATCTGACAAAACAGGATTTGGGGGGAAAATTATTAGATGTTCAATTTCGATGCCATAGGTCAGAACAAGATCAAGGGTGTGATTAAAACAGTGGGTGGGTTTATTAACGTTTTGAATGAAACCAATTAAATCTAATATAGAATTAAATGCAATGCTGAGGCTGTTATTTTCAACATCTACATGAATGTTAAAATCTCCCACTATAATGACTTTATCTGATCTAAGCACTAAATCAGACAGGAAGTCAGGGAATTCAGTTAAAAACTCTGAGTAAGGAACAGGTGGACGGTACAAAATGACAAGTAGAACTGGTTTTTGTGTTTTCCAGTTTGTATGTGAGAGACTAAGAGTGAGGCTCTCAAATGAGTTATAACTGTTCTGAGGATGAAAGTTTAATAATAAGTTTGACTGGAAGATTGCAGCTACTCCTCCACCTCGACCTGTGCTTCGAGGAACATGATAATTTTTATGACTGAGGGGGGTTGATTCATTCAGACTGACATATTCATCCTGCTGTAACCAGGTTTCAGGAAGATAAAGTAGGTCAATTTGGTGATCAGTTATCAAATCATTTACTAACAGAGATTTAGAAGAAAGGGACCTAATATTTAATAATCCACATTTGACAGTTCTGTTTTTCTGTTCAATAAGAGGAGTGGTCTTAATTTTTATTAAGTTTTTATGAATAACTCCTCTTCTGTTTACTTCTGATTTGTTTGATTTATATGTTCGAGGGGCAGACACAGTCTCTATGTGGTTTGAAGGGGGCGGCGGCTCTAAGGAAACTGCAGAGAAGCGATGCTTTACACATACAATTGCACATCGTCTATATTTCTATCTCTTCATTGTTATATTTGTATTTCTTTGTATCTATAGTGCCTTTACTTATTAATCTAGTTTAGACCTTTTATTGCTATTTATATTTGACATACACTGTAGACAGCAAAGAAATCATTTAATTGTTACTATGCATACAGTATGACAAACGCTTTGAAATTGAATTTGAATTTAATCCATCAGAACACTGAACAATCCCCAGTGCAATACCTGTCCAAGTGCAATAACTGTAAATGGAACAATAACTGTGAACTGTAAATATACAACACTCAGAGGCTATTCTATTCTGGACTTGAAATACTCATAATTCTATTTCTATTTGTATTTTTATTCTGTTTGTATTCTATTTCCCCCTCCTATATTTAATTAATCTGTGTACATTTTGTGTAAACTGTCGTGAAGCCCACTGAGAGCCACAGTCAAATTCCTTGTGTGCCCAACATACTTGGCAAGTATGGTGGCCAAGTACAAGAAAAGTCTGACCTCTGTGATTGCCAACAATGGTTTTGCCACCAAGTACTAAGTCAAGTTTTGCGAAGGGGTCAAATACTTATTTCACTCATTAAAATGCAAATCCATTTATAACTTTTTTGAAATGTGTTTTTCTGGATTTTTTTTGTTGTTATTCTGTCTCTCACTGTTCAAATAAACCTACCATTAAAATTACAAACATCATTTCTTGCCAGTGGGCAAACAAATATTTTTTTTCCTCCTGTATGCTTTAAATCATAATGTTATATTTGAATGTTATTGGCATTAGAGATGTGTTGAAAACTACCATTATATTACGCAAAATGGGTCACACACAAAGAGGACTCACAGACCTAGGGGGAAACATGGACATAAAAGTCAGGGAAGACAAGGCATGAACAAAGGAAACTAACATGCACACGGTAACAAGACAAAAACCTGAACACAAGAGGAACTAGATAAACATGCAAGACATGGTGAGGACACACACACAAAAGAAAACCAAAACAACTTAACCTTGGGAAAACAAAAGGACAAACCGTGATCAAAAGGGTCCAAAAACCAAGGAAACAAGCAGGGTAGAACGTGGCAACAGAAGTCAGGCAGAAGTCAAGGCATGGGATGTAGGTAGCAGACGAGGTAAGACAACAGACATGGTACAACAGTCAAGGTGAGACAACAGACAACCTGGCAAAGGGCAGTGACTGAAACAAGGTACTTAAAGTGAAAGACAAACAAGGCACAGGTGAAAACAATGAACTAATTGGGTCAAAAGGTCAAGGAAACAGAAAACAACAAAAACTGGTTCCTGCCATGATCCTTCAGAATAAAACAACAGGAAGTCCAAAACTGCGGATTATGACGTACTTAATTTATCAGCATCTCATATCATCAACAGACTACACAAGTTGATCAGGAAGGCAAAATCTGTTATTGGACTGAAACTGGACAGTCTGGAGGCTGTGGCACAGAGGAAGATGGCGGACAAAAT
Organism: Mastacembelus armatus; assembly: GCF_900324485.2. Classification (NCBI taxonomy): domain Eukaryota; kingdom Metazoa; phylum Chordata; class Actinopteri; order Synbranchiformes; family Mastacembelidae; genus Mastacembelus; species Mastacembelus armatus. The sequence goes on along the minus strand of NC_046637.1, from coordinate 13,311,514 downwards.
CAACTCTATACTGGACAATTCTGCCCACCCATGAGGAATTGTGGCGAATTGGAAGTTCATTCAGCCACAGAATAATTCCTCTAAATAACTAAGCACGAGCTGGCTTTTTTTTAACCATAAATACTCTTTGTTTTAATGTGTTTTTCCACTTAAATGGACACATTTGCATGCACTTGTAAATAGATGTGTGCATTATGTACACTTGGGTTATTGGACACATTATGAGTGGGTACATTATAGGTAGTATAAAACAGAAACATTGATACAATGTTATATGTACAAAGTTAAGTCTTAGGCAATACTTAATAACTATTATTCTGTTTCGTTACACATAGTATAAGGTAGTACAATTTGAAATCCAGACATTACTTCATTTTACAGTCACTTTTCTTGGGAGTTTGATAGAGGGTTTGGTCAGTTTGGTCTCACTAAACAGGGTGGGCTGTGGTGCCAAATTGGTGATGACCAAAAGAAGAGAAATGCATGCCTAGATAATTCTGCTTTGTATTTTCTTGGATGACTGATATGGCCACAGGTATGCTATATTCAGTAGTCATCTCCTGACTGAAAGAGCATGTAATCCTCCTCCTGTAGTTTCAACCTCTGGTAGGCTTCATGATGCCATCAGGCCTAAAATTAGATGGTTAGTCAATCCCTCCAAATAGTAAGGCTGCCAGCTTTTTAAAAGGTATGTTATCCTATGTGTAGAATACAAAAGATGTGATGGGTGTGTGGATGATCTCCTGCAGTCATTGATAAAGTAATTTAACTTTTTTAAATAATAAATGTACATTGAGTAATTACATTTTACAATAAAATAACTTCCCAAATGCTGTTATGTGGTTTTACTGTGAAATTCATGAATATATTTTGAAGAAAAGACAAATGAAAGATGTGTAAGACGAGCAATATTTGGAGACTGTTGCTTGAAAAAAAGAAAAATATTGCTTGTTTTATGTCTGTAAGGTAAAAAATGCAAATCAATAAGATGATATTTGTAACTTTAAATGTATGTGGTTCTATGGATAATACTGCTACATGATGATCATTATATCTCACAGTAGATATTTCTTTATGTAACCCTCAGGTGGGAGGGAAGAACAATCCTGCAGTTGACCCTATAATCCATGGCCTCAAGGGTGTTGTCCATCATGGTGAGTGGCTGAAAGTGTCCTATTAATATCCTCAGATCCCCTAAACATCAACACATTGCAGTGTAGAACCTGCACTACCTTATCTGCTTTTGTCTGATCCAGACAAGTGAATTTATTCCGGCTGTCTGGGGATTAGTATTGCCAGCTGTGCATAACAATTTAGAAATAGTTTAAATGTATGCATCTTTCAGTGAGTTGCCTGACTGGGTGACTGGGTGACAGCACCAGTGAAAAAATTGACTCATGTCCACTTAAATCACCTATTATATTATATTATATTATTTATTTATTTAAATGTTCTGTTCACCTATTTATCAGTGGTTCAGTGGTTATTTGATTATTCAAAAATTATTACAGAAAATTTGGCCAACCTTCAGTTACTTAACGTTTAGGCCACACTTATTTCTGCAGTATACAGTGGGTACGGAAAGTATTCAGACCCCTTTAAATTTTTCACTCTTTGTGTCATTGTAGCCATTTGCCAAAATCAAAAAAGTTCATTTTATTTCTCATTAATGTACACTCAGCACCCCATCTTGACAGAAAAAAACTGAAATGTAGAAATTTTTGCAAATTTATTAAAAAAGAAAAACTGAAATATCACATGGTCATAAGTATTCAGACCCTGTGCTCAGTATTGAGTAGATGCACCCTTTTGAGCTAGTACAGCCATGAGTCTTCTTGAGAATGATGCAACAAGTTTTTCACACCTGGATTTGGGGATCCTCTGCCATTCTTCCTTGCAGATCCTCTCCAGTTCTGTCAGGTTGGATGGTGAACATTGGTGGACAGCCATTTTCAGGTCTCTCCAGAGATGCTCAATTGGGTTTAGGTCAGGGCTCTGGCTGGGCCAGTCAAGAACGGTCACAGAGTTGTTTTGAAGCCACTCCTTTGTTATTTTAGCTGTGTGCTTAGGGTCATTGTCCTGTTGAAAGGTGAACCTTCGGCCCAGTCTGAGGTCCTGAGCAGTCTGGAAGAGGTTTTCTTCCAGGATATCTCTGTACTTGGCCGCATTCATCTTTCCTTCAATTGCAACCAGTCGTCCTGTCCCTGCAGCTGAAAAACACCCCCACAACATGATGCTCCCACCACCATGTTTCACTGTAGGGATTGTATTGGGCAGGTGATGAGCAGTGCCTGGTTTTCTCCACACATACCGCTTAGAATTAACACCAAAAAGTTCAATCTTGGTCTCATCAGACCAGAGAATCTTATTTCTCATAGTCTGGGAGTCTTTCATGTGTTTTTTGGCAAACTCTGTGCGGGCTTTCATGTGTCTTGCACTGAGGAGAGGTCTCTGTCGGGCCACTCTGCCATAATGCCCTGACTGGTGGAGGGCTGCAGTGATAGTTGACTTTGTGGAACTTTCTCGCATCTCCCTACTGCATCTCTGGAGCTCAGCCACAGTGATCTTTGGGTTCTTCTTTACCTCTCTCACCAAGGCTCTTCTCCCACGATTGCTCAGTTTGGCTGGACGGTCAGGTCCAGGAAGAGTTCTGGTCCTCCCAAACTTTTTCCATTTGAGGATTATGGAGGCCACTGTGCTCTTAGGAACCTTGAGTGCTGCAGAAATTCTTTTGTAACCTTGGCCAGATCTGTGCCTTGCCACAATTCTGTCTCTGAGCTCCTTGGGCAGTTCCTTCGACCTCATGATTCTCATTTGCTCTGACATGCACTGTGAGCTGTAAAGTCTTATATAGGCAAGTGTGTGCCTTTCCTAATCAAGTCCAATCAGTTTAATTAAACAAAGCTGGACTCCAATGAAGGAGCAGAACCATCTCAAGGAGGATCAGAAGAAATGGACAGCATGTGAGTTAAATATGAGTGTCACTGCAAAGGGTCTGAATACTTATGACCATGTGATATTTCAGTTTGTTTTTTTTAATAAATTTGCAAAAATTTCTACATTTCAGTTTTTTTCTGTCAAGATGGGGTGCTGAGTGTACATTAATGAGAAATAAAATGAACTTTTTTGATTTTGGCAAATGGCTACAATGACACAAAGAGTGAAAAATTTAAAGGGGTCTGAATACTTTCCGTACCCACTGTATATAAATACAAAGACAGCCACATAGCAACCAGCTTTTACACGTGGAGAAAAATACTGCACTAAATATCACTAACAGGATGCATAGTGATTTCTTCCAGTCTAACCATTTTGCAGCAGTTGAACTGCAAAGCTTGACACCTCATGTACTTTACATGACAACTACTGTTGTAAGCCAGTCTGGTTCCAATATTGTTTAAGCTTCAGCTTCACTCAAATCAATCTGCAGCTGCATTTATCTACATATTATTATAGCAGAACCATATTTCTGTCCTGAATTATGATATATTTGAAGAAGTCAAGATCAGTTTACCTACTAATGGAGCATAATATTTGCACAGCTTCCACAGCACAATTTCCTCACTGCACTCAAGAGAGATGTGAAATCTGCATTCTGAGGTATTGCAAAGTAAATGTTTAAGATATATTGACTGTTATATCTCAGACAGAAAAGAAGGGTAATGCTTTACCCATAACTGCATATACTCCTATACCATAACAAAGCTTGCAGACAACACCACAGAGAGATACCTGATTAATAGCAATGATGTATTGGCTTACAAATTCAGTTCAATTTTGTTTATTTGTATAGCGCCCAGTCACAATACAAGCAACTCAAGGCACTTCACAAAAACAAAAAACCCAACATATCCCTTATCATCCAGCACTTGGTGACAGTGAAGAGGAAAAACTCCCTTTAAATATCCAGGCCATCTGCGAGTGAATAGAGAAGAGAGAAAAGAACAATAACAATAAACAATAACTAAACACTGTGCAGGTTGGTCAAGAGGGATGTTGATCAGAGGATATATTTTTGGGAAACATCAGATACCAGTTCACCTCAAACCCACCAACACACTGAGACAGAGACTGGTTCACCCTAAAGACCGGACACCAAAACAAAAGAGGAGCAATGTAGTATATGTCGTCCAGTGTAAGGAAGAATGCTCAGAACTGTACATTGGAGAACCCAAACAACCACTTAACAGGAGGATTGACCAGCACAGGAGGAGCATCTCCTCAGGACCACAGTCAGCTGTGCACCTCCATTTAAAGGAAACAGGACACGCTGATGAAGCTAGTCAGATAAGAGGTGAAACCTTTCGACCTAAGTACCAGAAGTCCAGTTGCCATGACTCAACCTCTCGATAACGTCACCTGGATGACTGAGAATCTCCACAGACATCACTGCTGAGAGCTACAGGAACACTGGGCTTAAAAGAGCTGTGACTTTTTGTCAGTCTGGCTACAGCACAAAAAAGGAAACCTTATTTATATGTTATTAGACTGACTGTTTTTCCAGGCTAGCTAAATTTCTTCTAAATTTGTAGAATGGCACAAGGTATGGTGAATTCCCTTCGTGATACCTGCTTTAAGGTACTGGTGTGTGAATTGTATCATAAAGCTAGCCTCCTCTGACAGACTAACCTCTTTTTCAGAGAGGCCACAGTATTGAGTGTTTCACATAGAGGCCACAGCACTGTCAACAAGATAATCAACTTGGTGGGAGTAGGATTGAGGCACGTATATGATGTCCAGCATCTGGTGATGGGGTGAGAATGCAAAAACCACACAAAAGACCAGGGACCCTATTATTGGACTTTAGAGGGAGGATTTGGGCCAAGGACTGGAGACATTGTCTGGCTTCCCTCTCATATCAATCAATCAAACCCAATTGGAGCGTCCAGAGAAAACCCACACATACACCGGGAGAACATGTAAACTCCACACTGAATGTCAAAAGTTTTGGACACACTTACCCATTAAATTAATTTATAAAATGTGTACAAATGGTTGACTGGTAATGTGTTTCATTGCCTGTATTTTTTTTACCCTACACAATGACAATAGTTTCATCTAAAGTAACATATACTAGATATAGTAGTGCAAAAGGTGCAAAAAAACTCAAGTGAAAGTGAAACCTTAGTGTGATAAACATGTAAGATACAGTATAATATTTTATCAAACCTCATCAAATCTTACCACTCAATGTAATCATTAAATAGGGAATAGCAACAAAATTTAGAATGTCTGGGAAGGTTCAGTGTTTTTTGTTGTTATTTATTTACTTAAAATATTAGCAGGTTTTGCATCGGTTGTACACTTCTTATTTGCATTACGTGCTCTCATTCAAAAACAGTTGCCTACTGCACACAGCTCTAAAGCACATGCCTGAAGTCTTTCCTGTCTTTCCCCCCAATGGGTCTTTCTTGACATGCAAAAACAGAAGACATTCAGAGTGAAATTTGAGGGCTTTCACATACAAAATAAAGCTTTGATCCCACTGCATAATACTTTATTCTCCTGCTCAACTGTCTTAGAAAAACTATTCTGCTTTCATAATTTATCTAACACAAAGAACTTTCAAGTTCAATCAAGGCCATGCTTCCATCTCTCCCACAAGGAAGATGGCTGGTTAATTTGCTCTACCAGTGCTACCCTATCCAGAAGCAGGTGGTTAAGCCTCCTCTGTTTTATACCTCATGTGTTGTTGCATTTTAGATGAAACCTCACTGGAACAAATGCCCTCTGACTAGCTAGCCAGCAAGCAGCTCCATGCTTTCTTGTGATATCCACCTTCTCTGATTTACATAGTGGACTTATGAAAGGCTTTGGCAGTGAGCAGAGGAGCCCATTGTCAACACAGAGACTTTAGAGGCAGATGCAAAGACTAGTAACAATGTTGAGAAAGCCAAGACGTGGTAACAAGGAGAATTACCTGATCATGCACTTGTGTTTCATTTTAATGTTAGTTGTGGTGAATTCTGTTTATTATCCAGAGGTCATCAACACTATTGCAAATATCATCCTCATTACCGTGAAAGTGTACAAACACACAGGTATTAGAATAGATACTATTGGAGACTAGAACATGGAATAAATGACATGATGCCTTTAAGCAAACATTAAAGCAGTCAGCTTTACTGAAATGCTTTTTACAAAAAAAAATAATGAAATATGCCCAAAAACATATAGCATGTTTATTAGGTTATTATACAAAATAAATAGATAATTTATGCTAATGTAATGTTTATTATTGCCTTTAAAATATAAACACCATGAGTATGTTTGGATCTCAAACACATAATTTATTCTTATGCATACCTTCCAAAGCCATCTGATTTGCCACCTTTTTCTTTTTTCTGCTAGCCACTTGATTAAAAGTAATTTAACAGCAGTGTTTCTTTGAAGTCTGTAATGCTGACCAAACCCAGCCTCACTGCTGTCTGCTGCTACTTAAGACATGCTGGATGTTGATATCACTGGAGTAAGGTGGCAAGATACAATCACCGGAAGTCAGCAAAAGTGCAAGTTCTTGAATGGGTGTTAAGTTGTTCTCTATGAGGAAACCAAGTGTGATTGGATGTAATGAGCACTAATATCACATTACATTTGCAATTAACCCCAAAATGTAAACATATATTTTACAATTGAACTCCTGGTTTTCTGATGACTCTAAAATGCACAGTGCAATGGCTATTTTTTGTGCTAAGTCATCAGTGTTGTATAAAACTGACATTGACATTCTTATGGTTTTACCATCTCTTCTAAGCTCTTCTAGATTTTTAAGATGATGTGAAGTACATCCAAATGTCTGAAGGAAAAGTGTGTGCTGGCCAAACCAAAGGCTGTAAATAAAGAATACCTGCAGCCCAAAATGATGGTCTTAAAGCTTTTTTACATAAGTAACTGCAGCACAATCATGCCAAAACAGTGCAAGTATCCACTAAAAACAAGACAGAGGAAGTACATAAAATCCTCCAATACCCACCCTATGAAAAATAGGAGAACAGAATTGAATTCCTACAGACATGCCACAGAGATAACATACTACCTAAAATCAGGGGAAACCACCATAAGCCATATACACTCTTGAAAAATTAATTGCCAGTCAGGGTCACAGAGAGAAAAGATGAAAAGGATAGGTGCCTTGTTTTGAAAAATCAAATTGAATTTGTCAAAACATTCTGTGACATTGTGGAGAAAGCAAGCATATATTTTCATAAGGGGGCCTTGCAATCTCTTCTCAATATGAGATGACTTAGGATTCTCACTCTTTGACTCAAAATATGACATAAAGGCTGGCCATTGGTGGAGCAGATGGTCCAAACCTTGATGTAAAGATGTAAAGTAAACCTCAGCTCTAGTGACCTTTTCTGTCACTAGACAGTTTTGTTTTGTTTTTCTGATGAAAAGAACTGTGAAATACTTGAGCAGCCTTCCCTGCGCTTAGCCTACCTAACATGTTATGGTCTCTAAAAGAAATAAAAGCAAAAGATGTATCTTATGTTTATGTAATATTTAGCATTCCTATAGTTCCGTACATACAACATTGTGCTAACTATGTAAAGGTTGTAGGTTCAATTGCGAGGAAACACACATAGTGATGGAATATATAGCTTGAATGCACTGTATGTCATGTCTGCCAAATACATAAATGTATGTTTTTTGTATGTATACCAAGTTGGGTATATATAGAAAATGTGACAATGACTGGAAAACATTAGAAAAAGCTGGTGGAGCAGTATTATTATGTAATAGCTGGTTAGACTATATTTTTCAAATCAAAGAGTTCACTTTAATAATTACTTCATTACATGTAAATTATATTAATTGAAATACATCTAAATAACTTTAAAAAAAGGAATACAAACTAGTTTATTGCAACACAAGTAATTTAAAAACCATTATAAAAATTACTTTTTTTTAATTTACCTAATATATCCAGCCAAGTTTTCATTAACTTGTAATATATCATGACTGCTATCTGACTACACAAAAGTACACAAAACTCTCCCGTTGTCTCATATGTAAATGAAGAAACGCAGGAAAACAATACAAGACCCTTCAAATGGTTTGTCCATGTCCAACTATTGATTCCAGCATATCTTTATATAATAGAAAGTGTTAATGGAATGAAATTGTTTTATTTCAACCACATTTCAACTCATTTGCCACAAAATGAGTTGTTGATTTTTAAGTGCATATTCCTGAGAAGCAACCAGCAATCACTTCCTGATTCGTGAAAATTTGAGTGTCTGGTGTAGGAGAGGGGCACAAGGAGAATCCAGAGAATTCCCGTGTGAACCTAGCTATGCGTTAAAGTATGTACTTATATTTTTATTAATCTACTCACAGTATTGTTTTTAATTTAGTTTGGCCTCATCACGTTGTAGAACATAAGTAAACTTGTAGGTACTCAGCTAGTTTAAATAATACTAGCTCTGCTAATGAACAGACCTGAACTCACCTCAACATGTCTTTTACAGTCATTTAACACATCATGGGCAGTAGAAAAGTCACTGTTGCAAGCAGTACAGCGAGCAACACTGTCATTATTTTTTATCCCTACTAGGGAGGGGTACACATTAGTGTAGTCTGTAGTAAAGTGAGTTTTATATTTTCTTTTCCTCAGACACTCTTCTCAGACAGTAGATGCCGTTGGGGCTGCAGACGCAGAACTCTTGGAGGAGTTGACAAGAGACAGAGGTTGACTGTATGCCAGGCCACATAGACTATAGATTGGTCTATTTAGCGCATATGAAACCAGTCATCAGCGGATGCTCCTTCTGTTGCAATTCAAAACTTACTATAGCTGCCTCTCATTGCACAGCCTTTGAAATGAGATGTGGCTTATGCATATCACTGTGTGTCTCTCTTGCTCACACGATTTCCAGGATATTGTATCCTATTTGCGGGCATCAAAGAGTCTGGAGCTGCATCCGAAATGTATACTATCTAGTAGGTACTACATTTGATTAAGTATGTACTTCCTGACTGTTAAAACAGTACATGCTATATAGTATGAATAATAAGGGTAGTATGAATAGAATTCAGATGTGCTACAGCTGCCATGTTGATGTCACATGCCATGCGTCGTCACAACTGCGCAAATATTTAAAGAGCCCACTCTACTGCATGGTAATTTTTTAAGGCTAGACTTAAAGCCTTCCCCTTTAACCTTTGTTATGCTGCTATAGGCCTAGACTGCCCAAGGACCATTCCACCATTGAATGTCACTAACCTTGTACTCTCTCTCTCCCCTAGTTTGTTCTCTCTCTCTCTCTCTCTCTCTCTCTCTCTCTCTCTCTCTCCTGCAGGTGTCCCCAGTCCTGGAGCTGTATATCGCTGATGTGCAGTTACTGGCCCCACCAACCTGCAGTGTCTATTTGTTGTTGATTGCAGTTCTTTTCTCTCTCCTCTATCCATTCACCCCAACCGGTCGAGGCAGATGGCTGAACTGAGTCCGGTTCTGCTGGAGATTTTTTCTTCCGTTAAAGGGAGTTTTTCCTCTCCACTGTCGACAAGTGCTTTCTCATAAGGGATTTGTTGGGTTTTTAGTTTTTGTAAAGTGCCTTGAGATGATTTGTATTGTGATTTGTTTCTCATGTACCTGCTGAACCTCATCTCTGTAGGCCATCTCATCTCCCCTGGTTATGAGGCCCACCAAGGCAGTGTCATCTGCAAATTTAGGACAGTGAGCTTATCTATTAGGATGTCGGGAAGAATGGTGTTATAGCTGACAAAGAGCATCCTCACAGATCCAGGTGTTCCAGGTGTCACAGAGTAGTGTGGGGGACTGTGGAAATTGCATTGTCAGTGGATCTGTTCACTCTAAATGCAAACTGATGTGGGGGCAGGTAGTCTTAAATGTGGTAATGAAATTTACACAGTTTAATGTGATGTCTCAAGTTCTTCCTTACATGGTTGCAGAAGTTCCTACTAATGTGTTGCACTTGTAGGCTGCTTTGCTTTCACTCTTCTGTCAAGTTCATTCCAATCCAGCTCGATGGGGTTTAGGTCTGGAGACTGTGCTGTGCTTTGGGCCTGCCAGACCTCTCTCTGTCAGCTTTTTCCAGTTTTCAACTGCCTTAGATGGTGTAGGAAACTATACTCACTGACACCTTGGCTTTCTTAGGAATTGCTCTAAAGTAAAGATAATTGCCTTTCTCTTGACATTATGAGAGCAGAACAGCATTGTCCAAATATTGCTTAAAAGGTGTGGTAACACAGTCTATTCCAACACTACTTTATACAGACAAAAGCTGTAAGTTCCTCCTTGAAAATGGCCTTTTTATATAACTTTGACATAAATTTTTCAATTTTTGGTAACCACCCTTGCAGACTTATAGTGACCCGATGAGAATGCCAGACAACAGTGTTTTAAGTGGTTGTACAGTATATTAGTCTTATTAAGCATTCTAAAAATATTCATATTAAAGAAATTGTTGATTAATGTTGGTTGGAGTTTTTTAGTCTTTCAGGGTAATTCTCCAGGCCAGTAACACGACTGACTTGTGACAGAAAAAAGTCACAATATTATGAGCTATGTTAAATGACATTCATTTTCTATTGCAAAAGCAAAGCTTCAGGTTGGTCAGGTACTAGCTGCATTTGCATTTGTTTCAAAAACAATCTTCTCTTCAGCCTTCTGCCAATTCAGTTTCCATCCTTTGCATTACAAGAACTTTGGAAATGTGAGAATCTTTCATTTCTATGTCTTTAAGCTTTATCAGCTACTTCAAACAACATGCACACCATAATTTTCCTATAGTGGGTATGAACTGGCTCCACTCAGATTCACTAAATCCACTAATTTAAGTACTACCCAGTCTATTCTGTGCCTTGTCCTCTATGCCACTTGTAATAGCTGGAATACAAAATCAGCCTATTACAGAACAACAGCTTATCTGTCAAACACTACATTGGGCTCTTTCTGCTTAAGTGATTTTATGAACATGTAAAAATAAAAATGTAAATTCAATGCTCATTGCTGGTCTTGAGCACGTCAGCCTCCCACAGGCCATATGTGGCGCTTGGCTACTCGTTATTACGTGGCAGTGCTGGTGATGGAGAAACAGGACTCCTTGAACCAGTGATTGTTTTTGGAAAAAAATGAAAAAAAAATCTCATGTTTAACAATATTTTCTTTTTGTGTCTGCTAGTCAAATGATGGAACACCAAAAAGAAGAAAAGAGGGAGCTATTTTTCTGCTTCTGCCTCACCCAATTTATGTATAAATTGATATGATATTAAAATGATATGAATATTGTGATGGGTAGTACTAGTGTGAAGAATTAAATTTGAGGTTTTTTTTCTTTTTAAAGAAAGAATACCGGGTTTAGGATTTTCAAAAATATCTTTTTCTCAGGGCACAAAGGAAAAGTGATCATCAGTGATGAGGTGTTATTGCTGAGGGACAGATGCTGCTAAGATGTAAGATGTTCTACATTTTACAAGATCATAGTGAACAATCTGAAAAAGCCGCTTTCATTTCATTCTGTTTTAATCTGAGTGTCTGAATAGTTCAAAATTACATCGGTCTCTTATTGGCTTGGAAACATGGTAAATTTTTCTACAACCTGCTTCATGTATATCTTGTATGATTCACTCAGATGCATTCTATTTGAAGCCCACACCAAACACATGGTTTCCCTATATCACTGCATCACTTGCACATTTGTGATGATGTGTTCAAAGCAGAAACTACAATATCACATTTCACTTCGCTAGTGCGTGTGTGATGCCATTCCATAGAACAGAAGACTAATGTGATCATACTTTGAGTTATGGTAGCAGCTTACAGATAAGTTTATGTCTGACCCATTTGGGTGATTATCCTCCCCAGAAAAACAACAGCATCTGATGTTTCTTTGAACCCCACAGTTTTGCTTTGCATTCTGTCTTTTACTGCTTACCATGACTATGATCTTTAATGGGTGGCTTGGCACAGGAATAAGCAGGTATAGATAATGGATGAATGAATGGGTGGCATGGCAGTGAAGCACTGTTGCCTCACAGTAAGAAGGTTATTGGTTTGAACTGTACTATGACATTTCTGAGTGGAGTTTGCATGTTCCCATACAGTATCTGTGAAAGTTTTCTCTAGGTACTCACAGTTTCCTCTCACAGTCCAAATGCAACTTAAGTTATGACTCCAAATTGCCTGTAGGTGTGAATCTAAGTGTGAGTGTTTGTTTGTCTCTATGTGTCAGCCTTGCGATACCATAGATCTGTTTGGGTTGTACTCCTCTTCTCATTCAATGCCCTAGCTGTCCTCACACAACTGTACATTGTTGATAATGTAAAATAACTACAAATACTAGTGCCAGTGCAATACCAGATTTATTTTTATTATTATATCAGTATTATATTTATTAGATTTTTTCTTTTTATGAGGGATGGAGCACAATGACAGACTGACGCATGACCTGCACTTTCATATGCACCTGATATGATTAAAATTTTGTCACAAAGACGAGTGTTTCAGATCACAACAAGATGAATCAAGCCAATACAGTTATGTCACAGTTTTGCATCACTATCAGCACAGGAAATCAGTCATACTCACAATCTTGATGCCTCTATGTGGAAGTGAAATGGATAGGGAGTTGGACTTGTAACCTGAAAATTGCAGGTGTGAGTCTCAGGTCCGGCAGGAATTGTCAGTGGCTCCGATTGAATAGCCAGCACCCTATCCACCTTCAATACCACAACTGAGGTGAGACCCTTGAGCAAGACACCGGACCCGAACTGCTCCCTGGGTGCTGCATCACTGGCTGCCCACTGCTCTAGGTGTGTGTTCATAGAGACATAGAGACACCATACTTGGCCATATAAGTTACTTTCACTTTCAAATGCACACTATGATCACAGCCTTTTGCTGCTCCAAGTCATTTGAGACTTTCTGGGGCCCTTCTCCAACACTGCTGCTACTGCTGGGATAAAATGGCCCAGAAACAATCACTGCACAAGCTGCTTTAACTAAATCTTCATCTTCTTCCTCTTTCAAGAGAAGTGTGTATGTGGTGTGTGCGCTACATAGCAAGAAAGTTTGTGTCTCGTTTGTTTAGACAATTTCTGAGTTTAGTTTCTGCATTTAAAGCAAGACATGCCAAAGTGTGCTTGGGTCATGAGAGTACTTATTCAGATACAACCTTAAAGAAGCTCTATCCCATCATTCCCCAATTCTAAAGCACACCCCACCAGTGGGGGATATACAGATTCTTCCTCTTTCCGTGACTCACTCTGTTGCACAGATTCGGCAGAACTGAAAATACATCTCTGAACTTGCTGCTGGCAAGGCAGTGGGACACAGGGCTTGTCAGCAGGAGGGTGCAGAGGAAGAGAAGGAGCAGGAAGTTAGAGGAAGAGGTGGAGTGCAAGGAGTTGGGTGGTGGGGGGCATTGCAGTTCTATCTGTCGTCAGTAAACACAATTCAACTTCCCCACACTGCCCATCGCCATCCCCTGTGAAGTGACCTGCCCTGCTGCATACATCAGCACCATGTCCTATTGTGCATACTCCTTCACAGTTTATTTCCATATGTGTCACCTCCTTCCTCATGTTTTCATTGGAACAGTTTTTCCTTCCCTTCCACTCAGCTCTTGTCATCATTCCTCTTCCTTTGTTGCTTGTATCTTATTTTTCTTTTTGTCAAGGTGCTCGTCCTCACCTTTCACCATTGCTTTACAATTTACCTCCTCTCTTCTTGTTTTTCTCCTTATCTTCAAAGCCTTTTTTTCTATGACATATAAGGCAGATGAGTAATGAGGTGTTGATGATTAAAATGAGTATCGTTTTCGAAGAATAACTTCATTCCCTATTTTCTGAAAACTGTCAATACATAATATTCAGTCATAAATGTCAACACCTCATGAAAAGCTTGTACACAATTTATATATTATGTTATCAAGATATAAAATAGGTCTTGATAAGGAAATATTGGCAGTGTCCTTCTCTGGTGAGTCCAGTTCCTCTAAATCAAATGCATAATTATCAGGCAATCAAGTCTTATTTATATAGCATCTTTTCAAGAGGGTATGCAATTCAGTGCTTTATAGATGATTGAAAGATTACAAACAAGGCATACCAAAATGAGCGTAAAGCAATAAGGTAAATAATATATTTTTTTTTTCAATATATTTTTTCAATATTTTTTTCTCATTTACCTGGGCTTGGGGCTGACAGTAAGACTGGCTTGTGCAACCTCAGTGGCTGAGTCTTACTACTAACTACTACAAACAATAATAATAATGATAATAATGCACTTTGGAACAACTAAAAGACTCATGCCAGAGAACTTGAGAGGATGTAATGGTGCATACACTACACAGCACATTTTAAAGTGTAAATTCACACTCATAGTTTTAAATTCAACACTTTTTCGGTGTTTATATAGGTCCACATTAAACAGAGTTAAAAGCACACTTAAAGTAGTGTTACTTTTTTTTTTAGATTTGCATAGAGTTTAAAAAAAAGCACTGTAAGTGTTTACCATTAACACTAGAAGTGTTTCTCTCCATAGTTGGTGTTAAATTGACACCATGTGTGTCAATAGCTTAATACCAAATGGAGTTACTTTTAACCCTAATATGTGTTCATATAGATCATTTTTATGTGAAAAATCTGCATTCTGATTTATTAAAATGTGTGCATTTAATTAAATAACAGTCAACATACACATTAACTATTAACATCTTTTAACATGTTTTCTCTTTTAACTTTCATTTAACAAAAATTAAACCATCACAATTGAGGGTACAATATATTCACTGTCATCTCACCCATATGAACTCTGCAGATCAAAAGGCCTGTAGAACCTTATGCTTGCTGTAACAAGTTCATTGAATTCACAGTATCTCTGTACTTTTAATGCATGGTCATGCTCTGACAATTGTTCTGTCAAAAGTTTAAGAATAAAATACACTGCTGTCAATTAAAAATACTTTCCGAATCTGACTGAAAACAGGAATTGATTTGCCATCCTTCATCCTCAACTTCATTGCATACAACCAGGTCTGTATTGTGCCATCTATTTTCACCCAGTTCATGGAATGCATGTTATGGGATTCTGTAGCATTCCAGGCAACTTTTCACATCATCCCAACAGAATGTTTTCATTGGTCCACACTCCATATGACTCAATGGTGTTTCCCAAAGATAGCCTAATGACATCTGATGGCTTTTTACTAGAGATTTGGTAATGTTTTTGAAATTTTTTTTGTGTATTCTCAAAAATCTAATGCTTCGCCTCAAACCTCTGGTTCCACAAGAGCACCAATGGACCAATATTGCGAATAGAGGCAGCATAATGGACCATGAAATGATGTTAGCAAGTTTTTGTGTGGGTACAATTCGTTAAATTATTCGTGGTGCTCAATTATTAGATGATTCAAGAGGACAGTCATACCTTTAGAAATACATGGGGAAAACACCAAGTTAAGAATTTGAAGTAAGAGAAGAAGCAAATGCCAGTTTTTATCTCCTAGGGGTAGGGGTCTCCTAGTCCTATGTTATTTCCACTGTGCTCCAAATTCACATTTGTAGGGCAGTTTTTTGTCTCTAAATATCATTATGGAAATATCCATAATCATATGAATATATTCTGAAGAGCAATTCACTCCAATTCACTGCACCATCGAGAGTATTCTGACCAGCTGCATCAAAGTGTGGTATGGAAAACTGCTTCAGACCAGAAAGTACTACAGAGGATTGTGAGAACTGCCCAACGCATTGCTGGAGCTCCATATCTTACACCAGGAAGCGTTGTCTCAGAACAGCACACGTTCCAGGACTTCTCTCATCCAGTCCATGGACTGTTTGTTCTCCTGCCCACTGGAAGGATTCAATTCAATTCAATTTTATTTGTATAGTGCCAAATCACAATACAAATCATCTCAAGGCACTTTACAAAAACGAAAACTAAAAACCCAAAAAATCCCTTATGAGCAAGCACTTGGCGACAGTGGAGAGGAAAAACTCCCTTTAACGGAAGAAAAAACCTCCAGCAGACCTGAGCTCAGTTTGGGCAGCCATCTGCCTCGACCGGTTGGGGTGAGTGGATAGAGCAGAGAGAAAAGAACAGCAACAATAAACAACAAATAGACACTGCAGGTTGGTGCTGCCAGTAACTGCACATCAGCGATATACAGCTCCAGGACCAGGAACACCTGCAGAAGATACAGAGAGAACAGAGAGAGAGGGAGAGAGCACAAACTAGGGGAGAGAGAGAGCACAAGGTTAGTGACATTCAATGGTGGAATATACATGTGAGGAGGGAGGAGAGGAAGAGAGGGTAAGGGAAGGGAAGGGAATGGAAGGGAAGGGAAGGTGGGAGGGGGTTCGGGTTGGCGGCCTCTGCGGTGGGCGAGGGTCCAAGGCTGTTCCCATGGGCGGCCTCTGCGATGGGTGAGGGTCTGGGGCCGTTCCGGTGGGCGGCCTCTGCAGTGGACGAGGGTCCGGGGCCATTCCGGTGGGCGGCCTCTCAGATGGGCGTGGACTCGGGGCCGTTCGGGTGGGCAGCCTCTCAGATGGGCGTGGACTCGGGGCCGTTCAGGTGGACAGCCTCTCAGATGGGCGTGGACAAGCTGTGGCAGCTGGGGACTCTGAGGCGGCTCTGGAAACTCTGGAAGCTGAGACGAATGTGGAAGCTGAGACGACTGTGGAAACCCTGGAAGTTCTGGAAGCTCTGGGAGCTAAGACGGAAGCTCTGGGAGCTGAGATGGCTGTGGAAGCTGTGGAAGCTCTGGAAGCGCTGGGAGCTGAGACGGCTGTGGAAGCTGTGGAAGCTCTGGGAGCTGAGACGGCTGTGGAAGCTGAGACGAATGTGGAAGCTGAGACGACTGTGGAAGCTCTGGAAGTTCTGGAAGCTCTGGGAGCTAAGACGGAAGCTCTGGGAGCTGAGACGGCTGTGGAAGCTGTGGAAGCTCTGGGAGCTGAGACGGTTGTGGAAGCTGTGGAAGCTCTGGGAGCTGAGACGGCTGTGGAAGCTCTGGAAGTTCTGGAAGCTCTGGGAGCTGAGACGGCTGTGGAAGCTCTGGAAGTTCTGGAAGCTCTGGGAGCTGAGACGGCTGTGGTAGCTCTGGAAGCTGTGGAAGCTCTGGCAGCTGAGGCGGCTGTGGAAGCTGCGGAAGCAGAGGCGGCTGTGGAAGCTGCGGAAGCTGAGGCGGCTGTGGAAGCTGAGATGGCTGGGGAAGCTGTGGAAGCTGTGGAAGCTCTGATACTGGTGGCGGCTCTGGAAACTTTGGCGACGGTGACTCGGGCGGTTCTGGTGACAGAAGGTAGTCGGACAATCCTGGAAACTGGTAGTTGAAGCTGCCAGACCTGCCATGAAAACTCTGGCAGGTCTGGATACCATGGGGACTGCAGAGATTCTGACAGCTGTGGGGGCTGTGAATTCTCTGATAGTTGTTGACCTGGACCTTCTGGTGACTGTGGGTGCAGTGGAGACTCTAGAGATTGCAGATCGGTGTCCTGGGGTGGCTGTGGCTTCAGTGGTGGTCCATTATGGCGACTGTGACCATTCTGGTGGCTCTGGTGGTTCGGGCCACTCTGGCGGTTCTGGCCACTCTGGTGGCTCTGGCTATTCCAGTGGCTCGGACAGCTCTGGAACTTGTGGATGCTCTGGAGGCGATGACCGGCGAGGCGGCACTGGAGGTTCAGGTCACTGCGGATGTGCTGGAGACTGCGGTGCTAGAGAATGCGGTGCTGGAGAATGCTCCCGCTTTTGTCGCTGTGGGTCGGCATGAGAGGAATCTCGGCAGGGGCGACTTTGTCGATGCACTGAGATTCTCGGGCTGGTCTTTTCCGACTGCAGTGACTCTGTTGCTGTCGTTGAGGTGGCAGGCCAAATAGATGCTGTGGAACTGGATGCTGTGGCGAGGGAGACTGAGGAACTTTTCTCCGTGGCAGCCCTCCGGGCCTAATAGCCAGACTCCCAGTCTGAATCGCTGTAAGGGGGCTCGGTACTGAGTGTGGCTGATGCGGTCAGGGGAACGGGACCAGAACATGGTTGGACGAACGTGACCTGTGGTTGGGGTGCTGGAGGCTGATCCGGGGTCTGATGCTTATGATAACGGTGGTTGTGTCGTCTGGGGCATGGTGTGGGCTGTAGATCTGGTGGTGCCTGATAATAAGGGCTTTCTAGGAGATGACCTCCAAAATGCATGATGGGGATATAGGTAGACGAGTTATCCGAGGAGTCAGCCGAAGAATATTCGCTGTCGAGGGGTCTTCCAAAAAGAACCCTACGGCGTACCTTGGATCATGCTTCCGGACTTGGTTACTAAAAAATGTCAGGAGGTCCACTTGATCATGGGCTTGGGCGTGATACTGATTTGTACTTTGGGAGGTAAGAGAGGGACTGGTAAATAAACTTCCCACTCTCAAACATTCTGTGGCTGAGGCTAGCGGGGGACATGAGCTGAGCTGTTGCATAATCTGTCTTCGGGTTTGTCTGTGGCGTTGAGAGGGCATGGCGACAAACAAAAATTCCTGGATCAGTCTGTGTTGTGAAAACGGGGGGCAAGGCAATACAAAAAAACTACTGGGCAAGGTTAGTACCAGGGAGGTGGAAAAAAGGGCGTGGTCCGTTTCTTTTTTTTAGCTTGGCCAGGTTATACTGTCAGGATTTGTGGGGGTTGTTCTTGATTAGGACCAATGAGTCGCCCACTCTGGTACTTCCGGTTCAAACAGAAACTTTATTCAAAAACAGAACTCAAAGAAAGTCAGAACATGAACACAGGAAACTAAGGGACAAAGGCACATAACCAAGAGGGACAAGACAACATGAACAAAGGGACAAGACACGAGGGTCTGGGTCACTCACACATTCGGGGACATGTCAGACTATAAGGGGGACAAACACCAAGGTACAAAGGTCTGGGGTCACACACACATTCGGGGGACACACCAGACTCAAGGGGGACAAACACCAAGGTACAAAGGTCTGGGGTCACACACACACCGGGTACACACCAGACTCCAAGGGGGAACAAAACTTCAAGGTACAAACATCTGGGGTCACACACACATTCGGGGACACACCAGACTCCAAACAAACAATGAGGTACAAAGGTCTGGGGTCAAACACCCACCGGGGACACACCAGACTCCAAACGAACAACATGGTACAAAGGTCTGGGGTCACACACACACCAGACCACTGGGAAACAAGCACATGGACTACAGGGACAAAGCAGGAGACACACGACAAGACTAGGACATGAATGAGGGGACTTAAACAAGAACGAGGCAAACATCAACACTAGGGAGACAAGGCATGAACAAAAGGGGACTAAGTATGAACACGAAGGAGCTAGACAAGAACACAAGACATGGTGAAAAGACCTGAAAACACATACAAAAGAGAGGCAGACTGTTGCGCCCTTGGGTGTCAGCGGTGAAAGGAAGAACAGGTGAGGACCCAAATGCTGGACAACAGGCGTTTATTTTCCGCTGCTTGGCAGCCAGGCAGACAGAGGAACAGAAACACAATAACTACAACAAATATAACTTAAACTACTCACTTCAGCAGGGGTACAGTAAATAATGTTCCGGCAGGGAACAAAGGGAAACGGAGAACTTAAATACTAGAACACAAAACACAGGTGAAAGCAATCTACTAATGACACTGAACATAAAGGCACCTGGAACAAGACACAGAACAGAAACAGGAAATTAACCAAAATAAAGTGCAAAACCGGAAACCAGGCTTAACAGTACCCCCCCATAAAAAGGCCGGCTTCCAGACGGCCTACACGGTCCCATCACAAGGTTCAGAGTGGGCGGGCGGGAGCAAAGTTCCATTATAAGCCCCAAACAGGGCAGAGTCTTGGGTCGCTCTGGGGATCGACCCCTGGGGCACAAAAGCGTCCGAGGCCGTTCGGGAGGACGGCCTCGCGGGCAGGCGTGGGTCCGAAGCCATTCAGGGGGACGGCCTCTGGGACAGGCGAAGGTCCGGTGCCGCTCGGGAGGGCAGCCTCTGGGACACCCGGCTGGCTGCCACTGCGGACCTGGGAACTCGGCTGGCTGCCGCGTCGGCGGTAGCTGGTCAGGGAACTCTGCTGGCGGGCGCTGTGGCTCAGGAAACTCGGCTGACTGCCGATGCGGCACTGGGAACTTGGCTGGCTGCCGCGTCGGCGGTGGCTGGTCAGGGGACTCGGCTGACGGCCGCTGCGGCAACTCAGGATACTCAGGATACTCAGGAAGCTGCTGCGGCAGCTCAGGATACTCAGGAAGCTGCTGCGGATACTCAGGCCGCGGCGGCGCAGGGAGCTCGGTTGGCTGCCGTGTCGGCGCAGGGAGCTTGGCTGGATGCCGCGTCGGCGGTGGCCGGTCAGGGCACTCTGCTGGCAGCCGCTGCAGCTCGGGGAACTCGGCTGGCTCAGGGAACTTGGCTGACGGCCGCTGCGGCTCAGGGACTTCTGCTGGCAGCCGCTGTGGCTCGGGGAACTCGGTTGGCTCAGGGAACTCGGCTGACGCCCGCTGCGGCTCAGGGACTTCGGCTGGCGGCCGCTGCGGCTCAGGGAGCTCGGTTGGCTGCCGCGTCGGCGCAGGGAGCTCGGCTGGCTGCCGCGTCGGCAGTGGCCGGTCAGGGTGCTCTGCTGGCGGCCGCTGCGGCTCGGGGAACTCGGTTGGCTCAGAGAACTCGGCTGACGGCCGCTGCAGCTCCGGGAACTCGGCTGACGGCCGCGTCAGCGGTGGCTGGACATCAGGCAGCTGCGGCGGCGGCTCAGGGACATCAGGCAGCTGCGACGGCGGCTCAGGGACATCAGGCAGCTGCGGCTCGGGATACTTGGGGTACTCAGGGAGCTGCTGAGGAGGCTCTGGCTCTGGCTCCTGAGGCGGCCGGGAAGGTCCTGGCAGGCGAGAAGACTGGGCTGGAGAAGACTGGGCTGGAGAAGATGCCGGGGACTGAGGGATTGAGTGGGCGCCTGGCCGGAAAGGAGCGAGCTGGGCATCGACGCGTGCAGCTTGGCTGCGGCGCCGAGAGACCGGGACAGGCAGCGGCCGCTGCCCACGTCCCGCTGTGCCTTAGGGGACGTGGCTGCTGCGGAGGCTCTGGCTCAGGCGGTGGTCCGGACGGTCCAGGGGATTCCTGCCCCGGGGACTCCGGTGGCGCTGGTAGCTGGACCTCAACGCTGGCGCCAACATCGCTGGAACTGGCAGGGCTGGATTTGGCACTTGGGCCTCGGCGTGGGCGACTTCACCACACCGAGGGATGGGAACCGGCCGGATCGGGACAGGCTGGACAAGGACCTCAGCAGGGACGTCGGCGGCGGCTCGCTGAGGCTCGGGAGACTTGGCTGGGCAGGGCCCCCGTGTTGTCGGCCGCGTCGGCACACTGGAGGTCGGGCAGGCAGGGCTGGGCTCCAGCGTTATCGGCCGTGTCGGCACACTGGAGGTCAGGTAGCCGGGTCCGAGCTCCAGCGGGGACGGTGACGTTGGCGCACCGGAGCTCACGGGACCAGGCTGGGAAGGTGCCTCAGCGGGGACGTCATCGTCGGCGTGTTGAAGTTCCACCGTCGCTTTCTTGCGCGACGGCGACTCCGTCGTCGAGATTGCTGGTCCAATGGCTCTGCCTGTGGTTGGTGCGCGGGAGTCGGCAGCTCGGGGAACGGCTGCTCGGGGAACGGCTGCTCTCGTCGGCGTGTTGAAGTTCCACCGTCGCTTTCTTGCGCGACGGCGACTCCGTCGTCGAGATTGCTGGTCCAATGGCTCTGCCTGTGGTTGGTGCGCGGGAGTCAGCAGCTCGGGGCACGGCAGCTCGGGGAACGGCTGCTCGGGGAACGGCTGCTCGGAGAACGGCTGCTCGGAGAACACCGGCGGGTCTTCCAGCTGCTGGTGTTGTACCTCAGCGGGGACGTTGTTGTCGGCGCACTGAGGCTCTGGCTTCTGCCTCTTAGGACGGCGGCGATGCCGGCGTAGAAGCATCGGGGATGCCGGTCCAGGTAGTTGGGCAGCAGGGAGGAGGGCCGAATTCCAGGGAGCCAGGGGCTTCGCCTTCAGCTCCTGCCAGATACCACGTGCCTCCACCGGCGACTGTGGGGCCGGTGATGCAGGCACGATGATCGGCGATGTGGCGTGGAGGAGCACGGAGGTAAGCCGGAGGGGTTGTGGCGTCTGGGACGCCGGGGACCGGGAATCTGGCGGCTGGGACGCCGAGGACCGGGAATCTGGCGGACTGGCTGGGAGGTCAGGAAACAGTGGCTGGAGCTGGCTCAGGCAAAGCCGCCTAGCGACGGAGAAGGGGACCGAAAGGTTGCGGCCAGTCTCCAGCGTGGTGTGGATAGCAGCCAGAAGGTCGCATACCTTCTGCCCCTTCTCGCTCGGCGCTTCGCGGAGGGTGCGTCGCAGCACCCGTTCCTGCTGTTCGCTCCACAAGACTGGCGCCGTGTAGTCCTCTTCAGGCGGCCGATAAACAGACTCCTCGGTGTTCGCTGGGTCCGTAGGTGGCCGGAACATTCTGTTGCACCCTTGGGTGTCGGCGGTGAAAGGAAGAACAGGTGAGGACCCAAATGCTGGACAACAGGCATTTATTTTCCGCTGCTTGGCAGCCAGGCAGACAGAGGAACAGAAACACAATAACTCCTCGCACGCGCCGGCGCGTTTTGACGCATCTTTTTCTGATAAGGCCGAAACAAACTTAAATTACTCCGTCAATTCTGATCGTACAGATAAAAGAAGTATATCATTCAAATCTGTAAAGGGTCTAGTTTTAGTGGTATACCATCATAATAACAACAAAACGTTGTGCTTTTTTTAAATAAAGAAAGCCGACAGGGTGCGCTCTCGGACTTTTCTGTCTCTGCCATTTCTCTTCACAGACGCGTAAATAAAACAACCAGAATCTCAGCGAATACTTGGCTCATAAAAATAAGAATTATATGGCTAGAAAGCGTGAAATGTTTTCTTTTGAGTGAAACAATTCAAGTCAAAAACAAATCATCACTTTTGATTTAATCCGTATGAACGTAAGGAGAAGTCCGTTTTTTCCTGTCTCACCTCATTACAGGTAATGCGGTCCCACCTTGTACACTGTTCACTGTTCACATGTAAATAATCTCAGGTGAACCAGGTAAATATGTGCACACCCCCGAGAAATGACACAAAATATCAAACTTCATCATAGAATTTACTCACTTTTTCTGCGCGTTTGGATGATGGCGCGTTACGCACGTGAATCGGTTCTCCTTACATTCCTCACAGAGACAAATAGTTTAGCTTGTCCTCAGAGTAAAAACACTGATTTTAACTCAAATGAGGATAATTTGGCTCCTCATTGTGTTGTATTGTACTGCATCAACATTGACTGAAAGGCTCATTATGCGTGTCTTTGTCTGGTCGTTCAGTGCGTCTTTTGTGTTCTCAGGTAAATCACATGACTATTCATCCTCAGACACACCCTCTTACATATGGCCTTTCTGGACAAAAAGTGTCTTAGAAAATTTAAATCAGTGTATTGTTTACTATGAATGTGTGAACAAGATGACATTCACAGCACTCTGAAGTAAACACTTTAGCCTACAACATGCTGGTCTCCAAAGTCTTGTGAACCAATGTTCTGTTTGTGTTTTATGGTCTTATTTCAGTGAGTAAAAAATTGTAGTTTTTCACTAACCATGCATAAACACTTTTTTCTCAGAAACACAATAATGTATAAACTTGCTGCTCACATATTATTGTAGCCAATTTTGTGCTGATTACAGTGTTATCAGACTTTAGACATTAATATGTTTAAAAAACACTGAAAAAAGCACAAATATCAGGACATGTCACAATTTGTCCAGGCCCCAAAAACCCCCTCAGACCCCAGAGGGTTAAACTACTCACTTCAGCAGGGGTACAGTAAATAATGTTCCGGCAGGGAACAAAGGGAAACGGAGAACTTAAATACTAGAACACAAAACACAGGTGAAAGCAATCTACTAATGACACTGAACATAAAGGCACCTGGAACAAGACACAGAACAGAAACAGGAAATTAACCAAAATAAAGTGCAAAAGCGGAAACCAGGACTCAGGGCTTAACACAGTCAGCTTAACTTAAACAAGGCGATCCATGAACGGAAAACAAGAAGGATAAACCAGGGACCAAATGGCTGTGGCTGAACAAAAGTATATAAAAGGAGAAAAACTCAAACGAGGCATGGGTGAAAACAATTAACTAATTGGGTCAAAGCAAAGAGGAACAAGACAGAACAAAACCAAATCCTAAATGAACCTACAAAAAATAAAAGCACAAAACTCAAAACACAGATCCTGACAATAGCAGCATAACTAAGGGATGGTTCAGGGTTGCCTGAAGCCAGCCCTAACTATATGCTTTGTAAGTATGAATAGTTTTGTGAATCTCCAGAACAGGACCAACGGGTTTGGAAACAGCTTTTTCTACACAGCTGTTTCCATGCTGAACTCTGCCCCCCAGTAGCTCCCAAATTCCATACTGAACTGAATGATATCTGCACTTAAATTTACTTGAACTTACATTTGCATTGCTCATACTGCACTTTTCATAACCATTGCACATATTATTTATAGTACTGTTTAGACAGGGCCTCCTTCATTGCACTGTCCATAATGTTCCCTCCACCTTCTGAGGAGACTGAGGTTCTTTGGAGTGTGCAGGCCTCTGCTAAGGAAATTCAACGATTCTGTGGCAGCCTCAGCTACCTATTAGCAGACAGCATTGACCTGGACAGAAATAAACTGAACAAGCTGGTCAGGAGGGCCAGCTCTGTCCTGAGCTGACCACTGGACTCTGTAGAGGAGGTGAGTGAGAACAGGATGTTAGCCAAGCTGACATCCATTATGGCCACAACCTCTCACCTGCTGCATCAGACAGTGGAGGCTCTGAGCAGTTCCTACAGTGGCAGACAATTATTGCAGATCGTTCATTCTCACTGCTGTAAAACTGTACAACTCAACAGTTTAGTTAAGTTGTACTCTGCTCATATCACATTGCTACACTATTTTTGTAAACACTTTCTGTAAATACTACCTTTAATTTTTATAAATACCTCAAAATTGCACACTTCTTGATTGCTTGCACATTTTACTTTGTTTCTCTAGTACTGCTCTTTTGCACTTTATACCGTAAACACATAATTCAGATGACCAGAACAGTTACAGAGAGAAAAACAAAACAAAAGCATAGTGTATTATGTTTGAAAGCACCCAAACCCATAGCATAATGTAACACAACAGCTCAGTTCAGTGGGAGCTCACGACTGGCCACCCATAAAACTAGATACAGTGTAGATATCTTCAAGATTAATTAAATCATCTTGTCTAAAAAGGGGTCTCTGGGGGGATCTCCATTATTCTCACTCTAAAAGTACAGCATATATAAGTTTCTTATTGTAAGGCCTACTTTATAACTTTATAGAGACCACTGAGTGGTTCATATCTGTGGTGATTTTTGCTTTACACACCTTGTTAGTAGCTGAATAATTTCAGTATCAACATTTGGGATCGGAGATGTGATGTAGCACTGATTATATAAGATAAGATAAGAAAACCTTTATTTCTCCCACAATGGAGAAATTGCCTTATTGCAACAGCAAAGTACAAGCACACAGCCTTGTTCCAAAAGTAGAAAAGATGGAAGATAAATAAGAAATTAAAAATATAAAAAACATACTTTTGGAATAAAACAATAAAGCTATAAAAACTAGCATGTGTGCACAATATGTGCCTATGGGTTGTACAGTATATAGACATCAATGGATAAATAAATAAATACCAGGTAAAGTGACTACAGTATATTACACTGATGTGATTTACCTTATACTACAGTATTGGACCTGATTATGCCAGATGACGACAAATGTACAGTGTTAGTAGTGTTCATTGTAGAGCCTGACAGCAGCAATAAGGAAAAGATGTGCAGAACCTCTCCTTCACACAGCGAGGGTGGATCAGTCTGTCACTGAAGCTGCTCTCCAGGGCCGACAGGGCATCCTGCAGGGGATGAGACTCATGATCCAGCATAGATGTTAGTTTAGCCAGGACTCTTCTGTCCCCCACCTCCCTCACTGAGTTCAGAGGACAGGCCAGGACAGAGCTGGACTTCCTGGTGACTTCCTCTCCCTCTCCTTGATGCTGCTGCTCCAACAGACCACACCGTACAGGATGACTGATGCCACCACAGAGTCGTAGAAGGTCTTAAAGAGTGCCCCCTTCACCCCAAAGGGCAGCAGTCTCCTTAGGAGGTAGGGCTGGCCCTTTCTCTACAGTGTTGTCTGTGTTATGAGTCCAGTCCAGTTTGTTGTTCAGGTGAAAACCCAGGTACTTATAAGAGTCCACTCTTTCAATGTCCATTCCCTGGATGTTCACTCAGAGAATTCTCACAGCACCATCCATTACTGAGCTTACCGTGGAGTGGAGGTGGCCCAGGACCAGTCTCTCCAGTTTCTTCATCAGATGGGACGTGACAGCCACCGGCCTGAAGCTGTTAAGGTCTTTAGCGTGTGGTGTCTTGGGCACTGGTACCACACAGGAAGTCTTCCAGAGCTGGGGTACCACCCTCAGCTTGAGGCTTAGATTGAAGACATGCTCCATAACATCCTGGTGTAAACAATGGGCGCGCGGTGTCCAGCGCACATCATGGCTGAAATCTAATTAACTAGTTCAAAGCGGCATTATTCTTGAGAAGAACAGCAGGTTAGTGTAGAACCTAGCTTTATAAAAGAATATATATAAAAAACAAACAAAATAAAAGCCAAAAAAAGTTAGAAAAGAGTGAAAAAAGCAGGAGCTGTTGCAACCAGCAGCTGGCTCCCACCAGCGCCAGGAGTTTTGCATGCCATCCAAAACTGAGAGAATTATAATTATAGGTGTTTGGTGTAATTATGTCTGTGGGCAGGGGGGTGCTAAACGAGGCAGACACAATGCAAACAAAATCAATGCCACAAACCTAAAGCCTGGGACAAAGTAGCACTTAGACCTGCTCAGTATGTCTGGTCCCCATTGTTTGAAGTGGAACGAGTGCTGTGTAGATCATGTTGTACTGATATGATCATTTTGTCCTGCCTTTTCACATATAGAAAAAGAGACATTCCTGGAGCCATTTGTACTGAAGGACCTGCTGCCATCCTCTTTAGGAAGTTACTATCGCTACACCGGCTCTCTGACAATTCCACCCTGCAGTAAAGTAGTGGAGTGGATCATCTTCAGCAGACCTATCTATGTGTCATATAAACAGGTAAGAAACACAAAGCATAACACGTTGTCATCCGCGAAGGTTGAAAAAGTAACGAGCCTGTTTTGATAATGTAAAGAGTAGAAAGTACAGATATTTGTGTTTAAATGTAGTAAAAAGTCAGAAAAATAAATACTCAAGCTCAGACACCTGGAAAATCTACTTAAGTACAGTAACAAAGTATTTGTACTTCATTACTTCCCACCTCTGATAACAGCTTTTCATTTTTTCAAAATTAATAATTAATTTATCTTGAAAATACCCACATAAAGGGTAAATGTTACATGACAAATTGGCAGAAATGGTGAAAGAAGAGCGGCAGTTTGAATCGTTTCTCCCAAAACTGCACCATATGATATGATGTAGGTGGAGGGGGAAGTAGAATTTAGCTAATTGTTGGTGGTGGGGGAAGTAGAATTTAGCTAATTGTTGGTGGTAATGGTTATTGAGTGGTTGCATTTTACTATTTTGGAATTTTCCCTTCTTCAGTCGTTCTGTTTTTGTAATTTTTCTGTTATACTTAATACCTTTACTTGCAGTATTCCTCGACCTTTTCGGACCATAATTTAATTGTTCAACCAGACCAACCAATATTAGCTATAGCGTAACTCACCAGGATACCTCATTCTCTTGACACCACATCTCAATTTCTCTCCTGTGCCCATTATTTGATATTCTTGGCTGCCCATGCTCTCTCTCATTTCTGACATGCTCAAAATTTACTACTATCTGAATTATCTAAGGTTCTCAAAAATCCTAAGATCCTCTTACTGTCCTTTCGACAGACTTCCTGCCAGATTTCTGAAAGATGTTTTTGATTGTGTTGATCGTTAAAATTGATAAATGTTTCTCTTGCTTCAGGCTGTGTACCAGGTGCCTTCAAACATGCTGTAGTGCAACCTTTACAATCGAGCCAAGTCGAATGATAACTCAGAAAAATTCCAGTCTGGTTTTAAATCTTCTCACAGCACAGAAACAGCACTTTTCAAAGTTTTTAATGATCTTTCAACAATAGATTCGGGTAGTCCATACAGCCAAACTAATGTCTCCATATAAAAATATAGCCTTTACCATTTGTTTTCATTTTTTTAATCAAGTTAAGATTCTGCAAAGTAAGAACATTCAACAAGACTTGCATTAATTCAATTCAATTCAATTCAATTCATTTGTATTGCGCCAAATCACAATACAAATCATCTCAAGGCATTTTACAAATGCAAAAAACCCAACAAATCTCTTATGAGCAAGCACTTGGCGACAGTGGAGAAAAAAAACTCCAGCAGAACCAGCCTCAGTTTGGGTGGCCATCTGCCTCGGAGGGTTAGGGTATGGTCAAAAAGGAAGGTTTTAAATCTAGCCTTAAAAATACAGAGAGTGTCTGCCTCCTGAACCCAGGCTGTGAGCTGATTCCACAGGAGAGAAGCTTGATAGCTAAAGGCTCTGCCTCCCATTCTACTTTTGGAAACCCTTGGGAACCACAAGTAGACCTGCACTCTGAGAACAAAGTGCTCCATTGGGATAATATGGTACTAAGAGGTCTTTAAGCAGTCTAGTCGGAATGAGGTCTAAGAGACACGATGATTTAGGTGAAGCAACTACTGACATGAATTCAGAGAGATCTATGGGAGAGAAGCAGTCTAAACATAACTGAGGTCTTACAAGTGATTCAAGAGCTACTGTAGTAGAAGATTCTACGGGAAGTTATGGGAAGTATCTGATGAATTTTATTCCTAATAGTTATGATTTTCATTGTAAAGAAATTCATAAAGTCATCACTCCTGGGAGCTAAAGGAACATTGGACTCAACAGAGATGTGCTTTTTGTCAGCCTGGTTACAGTGCTGGAAAGAAACCTGGGATTATTTTTATTTTCCTCTATTAGTGATGTATGCAGTTCTGGCTTTCCGGGCAACCTTTTTATATGTGAATAGACTTTTACCAGGCTAGATAAAATTCTTCTAAATTTGTGGAAAGCAGCGTCCGTGATGCCTGCTTTAAGGTACGAATATGTAAACTGTACCATGGAGCTAATCTCCTCTGATTCACTAACTTCTTTTTCAGAGGGGCCACAGTATCAAGAGTTTCACGCAGTGAGGCTATAGCACTGTCAACAACATGATCAATTTGATAGGGAGTAGGATTGAGGCAGCTGCCCTCCACTGTGTTGGTACATGGTATAGATGTCAAAGACGGAATCATTTTCTTAAACTTATTAACAGCGTTGTCAGATAAACATCTATTGTAGTGGAATTTTCTTCCAAACACTGCATGATCCATTATGTTTCACTTTCATCTTAAAACGAGGATCTTCAAACGTTATCAAAGAATGGTCAGGCAAAATAGGATTTTGGGGAAAAACTATTAAATGTTCAATTTCGATGCCATAAGTCAGAACATGATCAAGCATGTGATTGAAACAGTGGGTGGGTTTATTAACATTTTGAGTGAAACCAGTTGAATTAAATGCAGTGCTGAGACTTATTTTCAACATCTACATGAATGTTAAAATCTCCCACTATAAGTAAGGAACAGGTGGATGGTACACGACGACAAGTACAGCTGGTTTTTGTGTTTTTCAGTTTGGATGTGTGAGGCTAAGAGTGAAGCTCTCAAATGAATTATAATTTTTCTGAGGATGAAAGTTTAATAAGTTTGAGTGGAAGATTGCAGCTACTCCTCCACCTCGACCTGTGCTTCAAGGAACAATTTTTATGACTGAGGGGGATTCATTCATTCAGACTGACATATTCACCCTGCTGCTGTCACGTTTTGCGGGAAAATGAGGACCAACAAATCGCCCACTCTGGTATTGCAGGTAAGAAAACAGTTTTTATTAAATCAAGGGAAACAAAGGACAAAAGGTACAAGGCTTGGCGTGGGGTCTGGGTCTCCTAACCGAGACTCACCAAACCTACATGGAAATTGTGGAAACATGGGAACATGGACTTAAGGGGACATGGCATGGGAACCTGGGTCACTTAACTAGGACTCACCAGATTTACATGGAAACAAACTAGGGAACATGGCATGGGAAACCTGGGTCACTAAACTAGGACTAACCAGATTTACATGGGTACAGGGAAACATGAACTAAGGAACATGGCATGGGAATCCGGGTCACACATTCAGGAGAAACATGACGGCTCTAAGGAAACTGCAGAGAGGCGTTTTAGACTGAGTCTCTGCGTCCTGGTCCCCACTCTGGATTGTCAAACTTTAGGTTGGCTAACAAACTCAAATCTCTGGAGATGAGAGCTATGCCATCCAAAGTGGGATGGTTGCCGTCCCTCACTACCGGGCCGGGTTTTCCCCAGAAAGTGGCCCAATTGTCTATTAAGCCCACATCGTTTGCTGGACACCACCTAGACAGCCAGCAACAGAACGATGACACGTGACTCCTTTCTCAGTTGTTTAAAGGACATCTCCTCAACTGTATGGATATCCAATTTTGCTTAGACCTTTATTCAGCCATATTTTAAATCCCATGTCTGCTCTTTCTGGTTTAAATTTATTATTTGCTCAAATAAGTGAAATACAGAGGAGCTTAGATGATTCATTCAAAATGGTATGTGCCTGATGCCAGATTGATATTGCGAGAAGAGAGAGACAAGAGAGAGACAAGAGAAGGATTTTTTTGTATCCTTCAGCAATTGTTTTGTTTCAGCTGAATAAAGATAGGATGTTAAGGGCAGTTTTACTATATTGTTCTCAATATTTATCCAAGATGGACTGTCCACAGTGGAAAAATAACAAGTAGCAGCACATAGTTGGGAAGCCGAGTACGACATCTTCATATTAGGGCAATCTAAGCCCCCCTTGGTCATAGGGGAGATATAAGAGAGAGAGAGACGCAGTCTGGGATGCTTGTTCCATATAAATCCAATTCATATTTAGAGAACAAGAAAAGGAACCTGGAATATGCAATGGGGTAGACTGGAAAATATATACAAATTTTGGCAGGATAGACATCTTAACCCCATCTTTCTAAACAGTCCAGAACCTTTTCTACTAAAGGACCATAATTAATGCAAACAATTTTTGTCTATATCAGGACTTTTTGTTACAAACAGGACTAAACTTGTTAAAAATAAAACAATATTATCTATGAAGAGAAATAACAGCATTCTACCTCGCCTAACTGAATGATGACTGAATGATTTTGTGATACTGGTGAATGGCCATGGCAAGTGGCTCAATAATGCACAGAAAAAGAAGGGGTCTAGACATTATTTGTTACAACTTTGGCCATGGACTTTGTCTCTAATAATTCTATCCATTTCAGATATTTTTTTTCAGGCCAAATCCATTTTGGTTGTTTAAGAATATGGGAAATATGGGAAAATTATTATTCACGTCGGCACCAATGACACCCGATTACGCCAATCGGAGGTCACTAAAATTAATGTTGAGTCGGTGTGTAACTTTGCTAAATTAATGTCAGACTCCGTAGTTTTCTCTGGACCCCTCCCCAATCTGACCAGCGATGACATGTTTAGCCGCATGTCATCGTTCCGTCGCTGGCTGTCTAGGTGGTGTCCAGCAAACGATGTGGGCTTCATAGACAATTGGGCCACTTTCTGGGGAAAACCCGGTCTGATAGCGAGAGACGGCATCCATCCCACTTTGAATGGTGCAGCTCTCATCTCTAGGAATTTGGCCGAGTTTCTTAGCCGACCTAAAGCCTGACAATCCAGGGTGGGGACCGGGATGCAGAGACTCAGTCTAAAACGCTTCTCTGCAGTTTCCTTAGAGCCGCCGCCCCCTTCAAACCACATAGAGACTGTGTCTGCCCCTCGAACATATAAATCAAACAAATCAGAAGTTAACAGAAGAGGAGTTATTCATAAAAACTTAATAAAAATTAAGACCACTCCTCTTATTGAACAGAAAAAGAGAACTGTCAAATGTGGATTATTAAATATTAGGTCCCTTTCTTCTAAATCTCTGTTAGTAAATGATTTGATAACTGATCACCAAATTGACCTACTTTATCTTCCTGAAACCTGGTTACAGCAGGATGAATATGTCAGTCTGAATGAATCAACCCCCCTCAGTCATAAAAATTATCATGTTCCTCGAAGCACAGGTCGAGGTGGAGGAGTAGCTGCAATCTTCCAGTCAAACTTATTATTAAACTTTCATCCTCAGAACAGTTATAACTCATTTGAGAGCCTCACTCTTAGTCTCTCACATACAAACTGGAAAACACAAAAACCAGTTCTACTTGTCATTTTGTACCGTCCACCTGTTCCTAACTCAGTTTTTAACTGAATTCCCTGACTTCCTGTCTGATTTAGTGCTTAGATCAGATAAAGTCATTATAGTGGGAGATTTTAACATTCATGTAGATGTTGAAAATAACAGCCTCAGCATTGCATTTAATTCTATATTAGATTCAATTGGTTTCATTCAAAACGTTAATAAACCCACCCACTGTTTTAATCACACCCTTGATCTTGTTCTGACCTATGGCATCGAAATTGAACATCTAATAATTTTTCCCCCAAATCCTGTTTTGTCAGATCATTCTTTAATAACTTTCGAATTTAAAATGATGGATCATGCAGCGTCTGGAAGAAAATTCCACTACAGCAGATGTTTATCCGACAACGCTGTTAATAAATTTAAGAAAATGATTCCATCTTTATTTGCATCTATGCCAAGTATAAACATAATGGAGGGCAGCTGCCTTAATCCTCCTCCTTACCAAATTGATCATGTTGTTGACAGCGCTGTAATCTCACTGCGTGAAACGCTTGATTCTGTAGCCCCTCTGAAAAAGAAGTTAGTGATTCAGAGAAGACTAGCCCCATGGTATAATTTACATGTTCGTACCTTAAAGCAGGCATCACGAAGGCTGGAAAGGAAGTGGCGTTCCACAAACTTAGAGGAAATTTTTCTAGCCTGGAAAAACAGTCTAACTAACATATAAAATATAATATAATATAAAAAACATATAAAAAAGCTCTCCGTAAAGCCAGAACTGCATACTATTCATCACTAATAGAGGAAAATAAGAACAATCCCAGGTTTCTTTTCAGCACTGTAGCCAGGCTGACAAAAAGTCACAGCTCCGTTGAGCCCAGTGTTCCCTTAGCTCTCAGCAGTGATGAATTTATGAGTTTCTTTACAAATAAAATCACAACTATTAGAGATAAAATTCAGCAGATGCTTCCTATACCTGCAATAAATGAATCTTTTACTACAGTAGCTCTTGAATCATCTGTAGGACCTCAGTTATGTTTAGACTGCTTCTCTCCTATAGATCTCTCTGAATTTACATCAGTAGTTGCTTCATCGAAATCATCAACGTGTCTCTTGGACCCCATCCCGACTAGACTGCTTAAAGGCACCCTGCCATTAATGAACTCATCTTTATTGGACTTGGTAAATTTATCTCTAGTATCAGGCTACGTACCACAGGCCTTTAAGACTGCAGTAATCAAACCTTTACTCAAAAAGCCTAGTCTTGATCCAGGTGTCTTGGCTAATTATAGACCAATATCCAACCTGCCATTTATTTCTAAAATCCTAGAAAAAGCTGTTGCTAAGCAGCTATCAGACCACTTACACAGGAATGAACTATTTGAAGATTTCCAATCAGGATTTAGAGCACATCATAGTACAGAAACAGCACTGTTGAAAGTTACCAACAATCTTCTCTTAGCCTCAGATAATGGACTTGTTTCGATACTTGTCCTCCTAGACCTTAGTGCAGCATTCGACACCATTGACCACAACATCTTATTACAGAGACTGGAGCATGTGACTGGTATCAGAGGAACAGCGTTAAAATGGTTCCAATCCTATTTATCGGACAGATTCCAGTTTGTTCATGTCCATGATGAACCTTCCACACGAACAAAAGTTAGTTATGGAGTTCCACAAGGTTCTGTGCTAGGACCGATTCTGTTCACCCTGTACATGCTTCCTTTAGGATATATCATTAGGAAGCACTCTATTAATTACCACTGCTATGCGGATGACACTCAGTTATATCTATCTATTAAACCTGTTAACACAAACCAGTTAACCAGACTTCAAGCCTGTCTAACTGACATAAAGGCTTGGATGACCAGTAACTTTTTACTTTTAAACTCGGAGAAAACAGATGTCATTATATTTGGGCCTAAAAATCTCAGAAATAACTTTTCTAAAATTATAGCTACTCTAGATGGCATAGCCCTGGCCTCCAGCACTACTGTAAAAAACCTTGGAGTTATTTTTGACCAGGACATGTCCTTTAACTCACACATAAAACAAATTTCTAGAACTGCATTCTTTCACCTGCGCAACATTTCCAAAATTAGGAACATCCTGTCTCAAAATGATGCAGAAAAACTAGTCCATGCATTTGTTTCCTCAAGGCTAGATTACTGTAACTCATTACTATCTGGATGTCCTAATATCTTAATAAAAAGCCTCCAATTAATCCAGAAT
The DNA here is from genome assembly GCF_900324485.2 of Mastacembelus armatus. Lineage (NCBI taxonomy): Eukaryota > Metazoa > Chordata > Actinopteri > Synbranchiformes > Mastacembelidae > Mastacembelus > Mastacembelus armatus. Next base: position 13,276,888 of record NC_046637.1, on the reverse strand, counting down.
GCCGCAGCCAGAGTCCTGACAGGAACTAGCAAGAGAGATCATATTTCTCCTATATTGGCTTCTCTTCATTGGCTCCCTGTAAAATATAGAATAGAATTTAAAATCCTTCTTCTCACATACAAATCCCTTCATAATCAAGCTCCTTCATACCTTAAAGACCTCATAGTACCATATTATCCCAATAGACCACTTCGCTCTCAGAGTGCAGGCCTACTTGTGGTTCCCAGAGTTCTCAAAAGCAGAATGGGAGGCAGAGCCTTTAGCTATCAAGCTCCTCTCCTGTGGAACCAGCTCTCAGACTGGGTTCAGGAGGCAGACACTCTCTGTACTTTTAAGGCTAGACTTAAAACCTTCCTCTTTGACAAAGCATATAGTTAGGACTGGCTTCAGGCAACCCTGAACCATCCCTTAGTTAGTTATGCTGCTATAGGCCTAGACTGCCCGAGGACCATCGGTGCACTGAGCTCCCCTACCCTAACCCCCCCCCCCCCCCCCCCTTCTCTCCCACCTCATGTATATTCCACCATTGAATGTTACTAACCTTGTGCTCTCTCTCTACCCTAGTTTGTGCTCTCTCCCTCCCTCTCTCTCTCTCTCTCTCTCTCTGTACCTTCTGCAGGTGTCCCTGGTCCTGGAGCTGTTTATCGCTGATGTGCAGTTACTGGCCCCACCAACTTGCAGTGTCTATTTGTTGTTTATTGTTGCTGTTCTTTTCTCTCTGCTCTATCCACTCACCCCAACTGGTCGAGGCAGATGGCCGCCCAAACTGAGCCCGGTTCTGCTGGAGGTTTTTTTTTTCTTCCGTTAAAGGGAGTTTTTTCCTCTCCACTGTCGCCAAGTGCTTGCTCATAAGGGAATTGTTGGGTTTTTAGTTTTAGTTTTTGTAAAGTGCCTTGAGATGATTTGTATTGTGATTTGGCGCTATACAAATAAATTGAATTGAATTGAATTGAAGATCATGCTAGGAACATAAGATTCAATTCTCTGAGCCAGGGCCCTCCATAATATCTTGTTGTCACATGGCCCTACAGATATGGGTTTGTACAAAATCATTTCTGTTGGAGCCTCACCTGGTTCTAGAAGAAGAGAAATAAGTGGCAGTCTTAAAGATGGTGGGAGAATGCCTCTCTCATGCAATTAATTATACATTTCGAGCAGGAGGGTAAACAATCTTGTAAATTTCTATTGGTAGGCTTTCAGGCCTGGGGGCTTTACTAGTGTTCATATGACTGAATGACTCATAAGTTCATCAAAGCTCAGCTTTTCATCAAGATTATTTCTAGCTTTCTCAGTCAGTGTTGGTCCTTATAGAGTTGGTCAAGGGATTGGGTCTGTTTGTTAACATTATCTGGATACTCAAATTTGTATAAATCCTCATATATAGAGGTTGAGTCATGGCAACTGGACTTCTAGAAGGGGTAGGAATCTTTAGGCATTCCATGATTTGATTAAAAAATGATGCATTGATGCATAATTTCTATACTTTCTACCTGTTAAAACCCTACCGCCCATATTTGGCCTAGAAACATTTCTTCAGGGTTATTAAATAGCAGACACAAACAAAGACAGCAAAATTACTTTCGGGGGGGTAATCATGTTACTAAGAGGCACAAATACTTTCCATGCTTGAAAAACACAAGGTGCAGGTTGCATTATTACAAGAGACTCACCTGACAGTTTTTGAACACTTGAACACGCCAAGTTTATGATTCTTCTTTTAACTGTAAAAGTACAGGAGTGGCAGTGTCTGGATAAAATAATAGGTGATGCAGACAAACAATTTATTTTTGCTACTGGGTTCCTATATGGTGAACAAATTTTTCTGGGAAGTGTCTATGCACCAAATACTTTTGACAGCTCATTCTAAATTTCTGGCTAGCGTCTCCTCTGTCCACCAAAATCATATAGTTATTGGTGGGAATTTTAAGTGTAGTTTGGCTCCCAAAACTCACTATAACCTACACAAAACTCAACTCTCAAAAATGGAATGGGCTACACTGGATTGCTCAAACTTTAGACTCTTTGATGCCTGGAGAATTTGTAGTTTGCGCATGAAAGATTTGGTAACGCTTCCTTTTACAGTCCCCCAATTACTAAGAATTTATTTGGTAAATAAAGGGAAACTTACAGTATGTGATGGGTAACTACCATCTGTAACAAATAGGTAAATACAGTGTAACTATAGATGAAATGCTAAGAAAAACCTCCATTGTTACCCATCAAGTACCTTTCAGTTGTAACTGGATTATATTGGTAAATAACTCATACTAAATTACTTATACTAAGTAAAACACAACTATTTACTACGTAAGTGAGCTGAAATTGGACTGTAAAAGAAAGTCTCATCTGTTTCTCAGAAATTACCACGTTCTTCCCACATCCTTTGTAACCCTTCTGCTGTGTTCACCTCCCACCCCTCACTTTAGTGTTCCCGGTCAAAATTGACCGGTCTGTTTTAACTGCTCTTAAATTAGCACAAAAACCATTTTTCACCACCAAATTTTTATTTAACATTCTTTAGCTGTGAACAATGTCTCAAAGTAGTGTTTAACATAAATTTATAGAATTAGACATAAAATAACTGCAGTGAAAATACAAATACTATATATTGAAATATTAAAATGTATTACAAAATGAACATGTAATGTAAAAAATAAATGGAAAACCAAAGACCAAACTCAACATGAAGTCGTGAGTGTGTGTGTGCATGTGAGTGTGTGCATGTGTATGTGTGTGTGCGCGTGCATGTGCAGGCATGTGACGCTCAGGTCAGAGTGGGCCTTGCAAACATAGGCATCACATTTTCAGCATCTCAGGCTTGTTTTGTTGTCTGTAGGGGCACAGAGCTCACAGCTCTTCCTTTTCTGCCCATGTCCTTGTTGGCTGAGAGCAGCCAGGTGAGTGGCTGGGGCTGGGGTTTGCACACTCCTAACCAGACTGGCAGAGGCTGGTGTGCGGGGAATGTGCTGGCGCCGTTGAATAAGAGGAGTCACCAAAGCTTTTGTAGTCCACTTCCACTGTAAACAATGTTGGTGGAGCACTGCTTCCTCCTCCTGAGGCGCCGGTTTGCCAGAATCTCTTCGGGGCCGACAGGTAGTCCTTCTCCATGGCCTCACCGAACTCCTCCCATACCCGAGTTTTTGCCGTCGTCACCGTCTGGGCTGCAGCACACTTGGTCCGACGGTACCCGTCAGCTGCTTCGGAAGTCCCACAAGCCAACCAAGCTCGGTAGGACTCCTTCTTCAGCTTGACGGCATCCCTTACCTCCGGTGTCCACCACCGGGTTCGGGGACTGCCGCCGCGACAGGCACCCGAAACCTTACGGCCACAGCTCCTAGCCGCCGCGTCGACAATGGAAGTGGAAAACATGGTGCATTCGGACTCAATGTCCCCAGCCTCCCCCGGGAGCTGGTAGAAGCTCTCTCCGGGTTGTGAGTTAAAAACCCCTCTGGCAGCGGGTTCGGCCAAACATTCCCAACAGACCCTCACAATACGTTTGGGCCTGCCAAGTCTGTCCCGCTTCCTCCTCTGCCAGCGGATCCAACTCACCACCAGGTGGTGATCAATTGACAGCTCTGCCCCGCTCTTCACCCGAGTGTCCGAGACATACGGCCGAAGGTCAGACGACACGACTACAAAGTCGATCATTGACCTCCAGCTTGGTCAGTCGCCTACTCATTGTGCTCAGAGTAAAAGGAGTGCAAGGCAAACATCAAGCTATATATATGGGGTCTGTGTGAAGATGATACATTGATTAGTCTGGAAGGTGTGGTTCACGTGAGGATAGGCACAAAAGTGTGGGAAAGAGATGTGTACCCGCAAAAGACATTGTTCGGTCTGAAATGTGAGTGAGTGAGTGAGTGAGTGGAGTGGAGTGGAGTGGAGTGGAGTGGAGTGGAGTGAGTGAGTGAGTTGGGGTGGTGTGTATGGGGATGATTTCTGTCTGATGGATGAATATAGTCTGAATACCCATTCATTCCTATGGCGGTCACTTTTGACCAGGAACACTACAGGTGTAACAAGGTTGATTAAAACACTCAAAATTCAATGAAAGAGGTGGTCATCACTTTTATATGTTCAAGTGCATAGTGTGGAGGATATCATAAGGCCTTGAGGCAATCAGATGTAAAACATAATATTTATGAGTGTTTTAAGTTTTGTGTTTTAAGTGGTCAGATTTGACCCGAACACAACAGGAAGGGTAATATGTTTTTCTCTTTTCCATGCATTCAACACAAACGTTTACCATGTAAGTTCCCTTACATTACTAAGTAAAACACAACTATTTACTAGGTAAGTGAGCTGAAACTGGACTGTCGTACATTTCCTCTGACCTATCCTTTACAAATTCCTATGTGCTTAGCCTACCTCTCATGGACACAGTCCAAAGTATACATTAGAAGCCCCTTTCAGATAGCTACTCTGTCAACACCTTCTGTTGTTCATTATTGAGCACCTTCATTCCAGAGTTGTGGCCTACATGTGGAAGTTCACTTGATCCCTGATCTTCTAACTTCCTCGCGTTGCAGAATCTAAATAGTGTGACATGGCATTTGGCATCCTACCAAATAAAAGAAAACAGGAAGTCAAAAGATGCGGATCCTGACAGGAACTGGTTTTTGTTTATTCTGTTCCCCTTATGTTGACCCAAAGTGGGCCAATCTCATTGTCAGGAATGAGATTCCTGTACAAGGTGTCTAAAAGTGTCAGTAAATGTTGGGTGTTTATATGGGCCTACAATAGGAATGAGCAGACCGCTGTCAAAGTTGGCCACACGCATGGTTACATTCTCTCCGCTCTGGTCTGGAACATCAACTGTAGCTCTGTAGCTGATGATATTTCTACCACACCTTCTGCCTTTGGCTAGATTGAAGCCTGCCTTATCAACATAGATGAAATGGTGAATGGACTTACTTGATTCCAGTTCCATTTTGCGCTACCACAGAAGAAGAAGAAAAGGTTTTACTGTATGAAGTATATAAATTTTCAGTTTGGATATTTACATCAAATAGAACACATTCTCTTTTCTACAGCTGTAGCAAACACGTATGGGTCACATTCAGTGTACTACTGTATATGTCACTACACAAAGTTTCTCATTGTATATTACAATATGCACATAAATGTTTTACTAGTCTTGCAGTCTTATGTGGTATAATGCAATGCAGTAATGTAAACACAGGATTAATATGTATTTACTGAATTATGCATATTGACGTTTTACAGTAAGTATACAGTATTTCTGTACCTATGTATACTCCCACTGAATATTTGGATAATCAAAGATACAGTGGTTCTCCAGCCTCAGCCATTGTGAGACCATGATAGTAAAAGTGAAAGTATAATAACGAGTTCAACACGTTTGCATGTAAGGACTCAAACAATGAACAAATGCCTAAATATTGATGGGGGAAGGACGTTTTAACAGAAAAACTGTTTAATGTATTTTGACCAACATGACAATAGCAAATGATGAAAAAATAGCAGACGAAATTCCTTTCATGATGAGCACACGTAACTTGGTAACTTAGGTTGAACTAATAGTTTTAAGAATTTCAATACTGTTGTGAAAAATGCACCAAAGCGACCGAGACACACTGTGTCATGACATCCTCTGTTTTTGCCCATTGCCTTAAAGGCTAAACTCAGGGAACAAATGTGTCAAGCTCTGTCATGATTAAATTCAATTCAATTCAATTTTATTTGTATAGCGCCAAATCACAATACAAATCATCTCAAGGCACTTTACAAAAACAAAAAAACCCAACAAATCTCTATGAGCAAGCACATGGTGACAGTGGAGAGGAAAAACTCCCTTTAACAGAAGAAAAAACCTTCAGCCGAACTGGGCTCAGTTTGGGCGGCCATCTGCCTCGACCGGTTGGGGATAGTGGAGAGAGAAATGAACAGCAACAATAAACAACAAATAGACACTGCAGGCTGGTGGGGCCAGTGACTGCACATCAGCAATATACAGCTCCAGGACCAGGGACAACTGCAGAAGGTACAAAAAGAGAACAGAGAGAGAGGGAGAGAGCACCAGGTTAGTGACATTCAGTGGTGGAATATACATGTGAGGGGGGAGGAGAGGAAGAGAGGGGAAGGGAAAGGAGGGGAGAGGTAAGGGAGCTCAGTACATCGATGGTCCTCGGGCAAGTACAAAGAGTGTCTGCCTCCTGAACCCAGACTGGGAGCTGGTTCCACAGGAGAGGAGCTTGATAGCTAAAGGCTCTGCCTCCCATTCTGCGTTTGGAAAATCTGGGAACCACAAGTAGACCTGCACTCTGAGAGCAAAGTGCTCTATTGGGATAATATGGTACTATGAGGTCTTTAAGGTATGAAGGAGCTTGATCATGAAGGGATTTGTTAATCATATAGGAGAAATATGATCTCTATTGTTAGTTTCTGTTAGGACTCTGGCTGCAGCATTCTGGATTAACTGGAGGCTTTTTATGGAGATATTGGGACATCCAGACAGTAACTAATCTAGCCTTGAGGTAACAAATGCATGGACTAGTTTTTCTGCGTCATTTTGAGACAGGATGCGCAGGTGAAAGTAAGCAGTTCTAGAGATTTGTTTTGTGTGAGTTAAAGGACATGTCCTGGTCAAAAATAACTCCAAGGTTTTTCACAGTAGTGCTGGAGGCCAGGGCTATGCCATCTAAAGTAGCTATAATTTTAGAAAAGTTATTTCTGAGGTTTTTAGGCCCAAATATAGTAACTTCTGTTTTCTCTGAATTTAAAAGTAGAATGTTACTGATCATCCAGGCCTTTATGTCAGTTACACACGTTTGAAGTCTGGTTAACTGGATTGTGTTAACAGGTTTCATAGATAGATACAGCTGAGTGTCATCTGCATAGTGGTGCAGTGGTAATTAATAGAGTGCTTCCTAATAACATTGCCTAAAGGAAGCATGTACAGGGTGAACAGAATCTGTCCTAGCACAGAGCTTTGTGGAACTCCATAACTAACTTTTGTGAATGTGGAAATGGACATGAACAAACTGGAATCTGTCCGTTAAATAGGATTGGAACCATTTTAATGCTGTTCCTCTAATACCAGTCACATGCTCCAATCTCTGTAATAAGATGTTGTGGTCAATAGTGTCGAATGCAGCACTAAAGTCTAGGAGGACAAGTATAGAAACAAGTCCATTATCTGAGGCTTAGAGAAGATCGTTGGTAACTTTTAACAGTGCTGTTTCTGTACTACGATGTGCTCTAAATCCTGATTGAAAATCTTCAAATAGTTCATTCCTGTGTAAGTGGTCTGACAGCTGCTTAGCAACAGCTTTTTCTAGGATTTTAGAAATAAATGGTGAGTTGGATATTGGTCTATAATTAGCCAAGACTCCTGGATCAAGACCAGGCTTTTTCAGTAAGGGTTTGATTACTGCAGTCTTAAAAGCCTGTGGTACGTAGCCTGATACTATAAATTTACTAATGAAGTCTAATGAAGATATTAATTAATGGCAGGGTGTGTTTAAGCAGTCTAGTCGGGATGAGGTCTGTGACGGTCCGAGCAGAAAGACACAGGATGCCAGGAATACTTTCAAAAACGAAGGGATTTATTCACCCTTAAATAAAATTTATGCAGATATAAAAATGATCAATTACCAACTAAAGAACTCTAAAAGACGTCAACTGTCATGATTCAGGCAACAGGTCAGGAGCACACCGAGACACACACAGAGTACAGAGTCGACAGGTAAGGAGATTGCTTATTTTATTTGAAAACAGGTGAGTGGGTGTGGTGACCAGTAGATGGAGCAGGGAGCCTGGTAATGATTTTCTTGGCCAAGGAAAGGTTCGCCGCCAGGCCAGGACACGGTACCACCGTGCCGGTCATGGTTGATGGAGCAGAGTTTGCTGGGTGGGACCCGCAGAGCAGAATCTGACGGAAAAACGGTTTATCCCTGGTCAAGGGATCCAGAGCTGGTCGGGATGATTCTTATGAGGAGGGAACGCCGGAGGTGTGGTACTAGAACTTCAGCTCAGGGGCGCATAGAGAGAAACAGGAAGCTTCTACAAAAAAACTCTCCGCCGGGTCAGAGAGAAAAAAGAAAGTAACAACAAAAAATTCCTCGGCAGTTTCAGTAGATCAGTCTTTTGAAAAAAGGAGCAGAGATAATCTCCCGGCTCAGAAACTCAGATGAACAACACAGACAAAAAAAAACAACGAGCAGGCCAGGGTCCGAGATTTCCAAGGGAACTGGGAATGAACAGATTCAGTCTGGGCCGGAACGTCTGGAGGTCAGGAGAGACGGCAGACAATCTGGCGGTTGTCTCTGAGCAGGTGTCCGGTACTTATCTAGAAGGTAGGTACAGAACAGGTGAAAACAATTAATGGGTGACACAAGCTGATGCAGGTGAGGGGCGAGGAGATCCTGTTGGCTCTGCCAAAATAAGGGCTTTCCCGGAAGTCACGGAGCCCGGGTTCTTACATCAACAAAGGATAACTCAGGAACTGACATAGCTGAGGTCTTACAGATGATTCAAGAGCTACTTTAGTAGAAGATTAATTTATGGCAGCTATAGGAAGCATCTGCTGAATTTTATCTCTAATAGTTGTGATTTTATTTGTAAAGAAACTCATAAAGTCATCACTGCTGAGAGCTAAGGGAACACTCGGCTCAACAGAGCTGTGACTTTTTGTCAGCTGGGTTACAGTGCTGAGAAGAAACCTGGGATTGTTTTTAGTTTCCTCTATTAGTGATGCGTAGTATGCAGTTCTGGCTTTACAGAGAGCTTTTTTTATATGTTAATAGACTGTTTTTCCAGGCTGAAAAAATTTCCTCTAAATTTGTGGAACGCCACTTCCTTTCCAGCCTTCATGATGCTTGCTTTAAAGTATGAATATATAAATTATACCATGGGGCTAATCTCCTCTGATTCACTAACTATTATACTTTCAGAGGGGCCACAGTATCAAGCGTTTCAAGCAGTGAAGCTACAGCACTGTCAACCTGATCAATTTGATAGGGAAGGGGTTGAGGCAGCTGCCCTCCACTGTGTTGGCACATGACATAGATGTAAATAAAGTTGGAATCATTTTTTAAAATTTATTAACAGCATTCTCAGATAAACATCTGCTGTAGTGGAATTTTCTTCCAAATGCTGCATGATCCATTATCTTAAATTCAGAAGTTATTAAAGAATGATCTGACAAAATAGGATTTGGGGGAAAAACTAGTAAATGTTCAATTTTGATGCCATAGGTCAGAACAAGATCAAGGGTGTGATTAAAACAGTGGGTGGGTTTATTAACATTTTGAGTGAAACGGTACACAATGACCAGTAGAACTGGTTTTTGTGTTTTCCAGTTTGGATGTGAGAGACTAAGAGTGAGGCTCTCAAATGAGTTATAACTGTTCTGAGGATGAAAGTTTAATAATACGTTTGAGTGCTTCCACTCAAACTTATTAACTAAGATAACTAAGTTATCACATCACATAAATCAAACTTTATTACACAATCTTCCCCTTCTATACAATTAAATGTGACCCTTCCCCGCCGGGTATGTTCTTTCTCCCAAATTGAACCTATAAGTTCTTTTCCCTGAATTTGGTTCTTGGAATGCTGCAGTTCCCACCATAGAAGAGAGATCACTGTTAACAAGGGTATGATATAACATGTAATTCCCTCCATACTACGGAGCCCTAGGTGTCTAAAGGGGTGCCATGTCGTCAACTTCTCCACGGCAGTATTGTCAGTATGGGCAGTATGGCAGTATGCACATCCAAAATTCGCCAAATCAATTCTAACCTCACTTAAGGTTCGTGAGGGTGGAGCGGCAGGTACACAGTGTGTCAGGTGGTGACAATTTGCCCCAGCTTTTCATTTTACCTGAACTGAGTGGGAGGTAGCCTCTACCACTTCAAAAGGTCCAGTCCACCTTGGTTCAGACCACTTTCGTTTGTGGACTTTCACCCGTACCCAGTATTGCTGGGGTCAGTTCTGGAGTTGCTTCCTGGTCTCCTTTTATGATACATGAGTTTTTGAGCCCTCAAAATTACTAAAAAATTGCATTGTATCACATATGATCCAAACTGAAACTCATGTACAGAAATATTTGAAAAATTTTTTTTTTGTTCAGAATGACCAATAAAGGCTCCAGTTTCAAAGAATTAGAATTTTCTGTCAATTATTTAATGGCTTGGGCTTTACAGGGCTAATTGTTTATTAGTGAAATAAGTGCCATTATCCGACCTAATGGGTTGGGTCGGATGCTGGCTGGGGGACAATGCCACTTTCCACTGTGGTATACCCCTGGGTGGGATTTCCCTCCACAACAGCATAGAATGCTACATTTCCTTCTTCTCCTTTATAACAGCATCCATCAGTGAAAAATTTAACATTTGGTTTTTCCAAGGGCATTGTGGCCAAGTCATCTCTCAGCCGTATCTCAATGGCTGCCTTTTCCTCGCATACATGAAGTTCATGCATTTCTGAGGTCATGCCTACAGCCATGTTGATGGCCTCCATGTGGAAGGAGATGTTTGGTTGTATCAGTGTCTCTAGGATCTTTGTTCTTCTTGCCTTTGAATTCTGGAAGGCAGGCTAAGATCCCATGTATAGTGTTGATTTTCAATGGGCGACATTTCACTAGGTGAGCTGTTCTGTCTACTGCTTTTGCGCAATATCGGGTGCATCCTGCTTGACTGGCTTTCATGGCATCCAATGTGGTACTGTAGTACATTAGCACTCTTCTTTTTCTGATACAGTACGGCATTGACAAAGCCGTGCTTTTCAGAAACATCCAGGTGGAATGGTTATGTGAAATCAGGGTTTGCCAGGGCCTCAGCTTGTGAGAGGGCAGTTTTAGTGGCTGTGAAAGCCGCTTCCGCTTCTGGAGTCCAATATAAAGTGGTAGAGAGGTTACGATTACCGGACTCAGCAACGTCTCTCAGGAGCTGAGTGAGGTTGGAGTATCCAGGGACGGGGTTTCTGCTATACCCCATGAGGCCCAGGAAGGACAGCATCTGCTGTACTGTGGTGGGTTTTCCATGAGACAAAATTGAGGTGATGTGGGCTGAAGTAAGAGTCTGTCCTTTTCCTGAAACCTCTCTCCCCAAGAAAGTAACAACTCTCCTACATAATTGAATCTTTTCGTTCTTGACCTTGTAGCCCTTTGTAGCCAGGTGGCAGAGCAATGCGTATGTACCATCCAGACAAGCTTGTGCAGAGGGGGCTGCCAGCAGGAGATCGTCTACATACTGGAGAAGCACCACGCCCGGCGGCAGGATGAAACCAGAGAGATGAGTTTTCAATAAAGAGGTGAAAATGCCAGGGCTGTCACGATATCCCTGTGGCAGGCAGGTGTAGGTATAACGCTGGCCTCTGTATGTAAAACTAAAAATGGGTCTGGAATCAAAATGTAAGTGCACACAGAAGAAAGCATTAGCCAGGTCAATGACTGTAAACCAGGTGTGAAGTGGTGTAAGATTTTGAAGCATGAGGTAAGGATCTGGAACAGGCTGGAGATCAGGCACAGTTGCATCATTTAAGTCGGGAAGTCCTGCACCATGCGCCAGTTTCCTGGAGCCTTCCGGACAGGCAATATGGGAGAGTTCCAGCTGGAATGGGTGATTGGAACAAGAACACCTGCTGTCAAAAGTCCCTCTATGGTTGTACAAATGCCTTCCTCCTTTTCCGGAGGTAGTTTGTATTGAGGGCGCCAGACAGGAGGGTGTCCAGGAACCACAGAGATCTTGAAAGGTGAAGTATCCAGCAGCCCAACGTCATGGAGACCAAGGGTCCAAATAGTAGTTGGCACTTGTGACAGCAGGATATCAGCCTCTGGATGGTCAGTACATTCTCGGCCATGATGGTGTGTCAGCCAAGCATGCTGGTTGCGTACTGTTTCTGTGGTTATTTTCCACATGTCAGAGTTGTCTGAGCAATACAACTGTGGTGATGCAATTGGAACCCACTTGGCTGTGCCGGCTCGTTTCACCATGGTGCCCAGAACTCTTGCTTCATGTCCAGTACACACTGCCAAGGTAACTTGGGGTACAGAAGAGTCCTTCAATGTGCACCACTCCAGTTGCTCTTTAGTAAGATAACATATGGTAGCCACGCCTTCTTTTCTAATAATGATATCTCCAGTCTGCAACTGTTCCTTCTTCTCGTTCTTCTCTTCATCTTCGATTAGGAAGTTCAGCGTGCAATGGAGGGGATCCTTAGGTGGCATGATTGGAAAAAGAGTGGATCCATGGCTTCCTCTCAACATACTCCCTATACATATGCGGAGTGTCGGGCCCTGTTTGCTCAAGCAACTGCCAATAGACCTCAATCATTGGAGGGGCAAGACAGTCTACCTCCGGTGCCATGTAAAACTTCCCTGCTGAGAGAGGTTATCTGCCTCTCCTGCTCCCTGTTACGATCTATGAATGAAGTCATAATGGCAGATGTCACATCATTCATTCCTGTCTGTAGCTTGGCTATCTCTACTTGTCCTTGAAGTCCAGGGATATCTAAGTCCAGCATTCCTCCCTGCACCTTAAACCTCTGGGGTCGACGAACGCGCCGGCGCGTTTTGACGCATCTTTTTCTGATAAGGCCGAAACAAATTTAAATTACTCCGTCAATTCTGATTGTACAGATAAAAGAAGTATATCATTCAAATCTGTAAAGGGTCTAGTTTTAGTGGTATACCATCATAATAACAACAAAACGTTATGCTTTTTTTAAATAAAGAAAGCCGACAGGGTGTGTTGGTTCTAATCAAACATCTACACAGAGACTTTCTTTTCTTTGTTCTAGGTTGAGCTCGTGACTATTAGGAGATACAAACTTGTTGCTATCTCCGGCTGCAGCCACGAGCCCGCTCAGAACACTTTAATTTATATCTGGAGGTGGTTACATGACTTCCAGGCACCGTCTCACTTTACACAATAGGGGAGAGTTGAAACATAGGTTAACTTCAGAGTTCATACAAAGTTCACATCCATACATTTACATGTCTTGGTGATTTGCACAGAAAACCTGGGTTTCCTCAACTATGACATGCCTGGTTACACCCTTTACATAAATCTGTCTGCAAAATGACAATTCTCATAACACAGTTAGCAATTTACAATGCCCTTATTCTAACAGGGTGCGCTCTCGGACTTTTCTATCTCTGCCATTTCTCTTCACAGACGCGTAAATAAAACAACCAGAATCTCAGCGAATACTTGCCTCATAAAAATAAGAATTATATGGCTAGAAAGCTTGAAATGTTTTCTTTTGAGTGAAACAATTCAAGTCAAAAACAAATCATCACTTTTTATTTAATCCGTATGAACGTAAGGAGAAGTCCGTTTTTTCCTCTCTCACCTCATTACAGGTAATGCGATCCCGCCTTGTACTCTGTCCACTGTTCACATGTAAATAATCTCAGGTGAACCAGGTAAATATGTGCACACCCCAGAGAAATGACACAAAATATCAAACTTCATCATAGAATTTACTCACTTTTTCTGCGCGTTTTGATGATTACGCACGTGAAGCGGCGCTCCTTACATTCCACACAGAGACAAATAGTTTAGCTTGTCCTCAGAGTAAAAACACTGATTTTTACTCAAATGAGGATCGTTTGGCTCCTCATTGTGTTGTATTGTACTGCACTAATCCGTCCCATCTACATTGACTGAAAGGCTCATTATGCGTGTCTTTGTCTGGTCGTTCAGTGCGTTTTTTGTGTTCTCAGGTAAATCACATGACTATTCATCCTCAGACACACCCTCTTGCATATGGCCTTTCTGGACAAAAAGTGTCTTAGAAAATTTAAATCAGTGTATTGTTTACTGTGAATGTGTGAACAAGATGACATTCACAGCACTCTGAAGTAAACACTTTAGCCTACAACATGCTGGTCTCCAAAGTCTTGTGAACCAATGTTCTGTTTGTGTTTTATGGTCTTATTTCAGTGAGTAAAAAATTGTAGTTTTTCACTAACCATGCATAAACACTTTTTTCTCAAAAACACAATAATGTATAAACTTGCTGCTCACATATTATTGTAGCCAATTTTGTGCTGATTACAGTGTTATCAGACTTTAGACATTAATATGTTTAAAAAACACTGAAAAAAGCACAAATGTCAGGACATGTCACAATTTGTCCAGGCCCCAAAAACCCCCTCAGACCCCAGAGGGTTAACTACGGTAGCCTGTACAGCCATAAATGGATTGGTAGAGGCTGGTGATTGCTGATAATGTGGGGGCAGTTTCAGGTACAGTTTGGAGCTAGGGGCACCAGGGGGCGGTTGCTCAGTGGTATCCTGTCTCACAGCCTCTTCTTTCTTCCTTTGTCGTTTCTCTAGTCTCTCCAATGCTTTTTCCATACAGTTTGCAGCTTGTCAACTGGTACACAGACGGTTGTATGGCTTTACTTTTCTGGCATGGGCCGGTCCCCAAGTCTTTCTTCCTGCTTTCTCCCATTCTGCTAATGCGTCTTGATAATGCACCTTGCCATATACTCTTATAGAATCAATATTGTCTCGGTTAGGTAGTGGAGCTCCCTTATCCTTGCTCAGGAAATTCAGATTTATCCACATAGTCCACATCTTTTCCACCATCTTCCATTCTACATCAGAGTTCAATACTTGTGGGTCTTGAATAATCTTAGCTGTCATCCATTCCTTTAATTGATCTTGATTTTCTGGCCACTGGTCTCCCATGGTGTCCCTTAATTCTATATATGGTGTTATGTATTAATACAAACTGGTTCTATATATGTAAAAAACACTCTAATTCAGTCTTGTGTGTTTACAACCTTCTATCTTTTTTTTTAAATTCAAAAGAATTTTAATACTGTTAATTATTATACACAATTTTCAACTAAAAGTTAAGATTCAGTCACTATATATATAAATATATATATATATATATATATATATATATATATATATATATATATATATATATTTATACAGAAGAGAGATCCAGAACAAATGAAAACATAACATTATATAGGCAGCTTGTAGTCTTATTGGTTGACTACAGTTGGGGGAAGTCGCGGTTTAGACTTGACTCCCCCATCTTGATACTTGGCCCCCCCGCACTTGGTCATTCAATCTTCAGGCGTCAGCGTCTGGCTGTGAAGTCTAGAAAGTTAGTTGTAAACGGTCAGCCAACATTTCCTTATAAGGAGTTGTCTACTATCTGTCTGTTGCTTAACAGTCTCTGGGCATAGTCCCTTCTGTCCCTAAGTCAATGTCCAGTCACACTATATTGTACAACACATTCTTTAATACATACGACTAGTACAAATTCACACAAATATGTATATAATACTAAATGAGTAAATGTAAACCATAGTTTTCTATCTGCAGAAGCCTTCACCTTCCCTATCCACTCTGTATGTCTCTTCACACAGTGGAAACAGTGCTTTTAACCTTTCTCCTTACTGGCGTTCCAGGCCTGCACAATTCCTTACAACAATGTAAACACGAATAATATTAATAATCCAGCTAAACATAATGCTATGTTAAATGAATAATACATTTTTTCCCAACAGGTACTTGACTAGTACCGGAATGTTAATGAAGGGCAGTTAATGAATTGTTTAGAGAGTTTAGTTAGTTTTTAGGTGTGTTAGATTATAGCTAGTCTGTTGCTAATCTGTAGCCGAACTGTACAGCACACATAGCATGACACACATGCAATAGGAAGTGATTCACTTACCGGGAAACAGATCGAAGAAATGAATAGGCCTATTACCATGTGGTATGTGACTAGTGTGTAATCTAAAGTGATCGTTTTTTAATCCAACTTTGACATAGTTTGGCTCATTTTCAGTGTGTTTCACTTTAAAAGGCAAAGGATACAAAACTAAGAATTGAAAGTCAAATGGAAATGGAAATGATGCAAACACCAGCAAAATATGAAGTAGGGAAATTAATCAACAAAGAGAGGCTGGGAAATCATTCATTTTTCCTGTTCTCTCGCTGATTCCTGACCATTAGACTTTCTCAGTATTTCCCAATATGTTTAAAAGCCTCTTTTGAAGTCCTTTTGTTTCCCCTTTTTTGTGCAGTACAACTCTGCAGAGAAAACATCATGGAGAAAGGTAAAAGGAGGAAGCTGAAAAGAGAATTAACACTCAAAATTTTGACTAGTTACTGTCTCTCTTTGCCTCTTCATATTTTAGTTCTTTCTCTTTCTGAGTCTTTTTTTCAATGATTGTTGAATTAGGTCCGCAGAAGTGACAGTGATTGGTTTGGGCCTACTTTTAATTCAATTCAATTCAATTTTATTTGTATAGCGCCAAATCACAATACAAATCATCTCAAGGCACTTTACAAAAACTAAAACTAAAAACCCAACAATTCCCTTATGAGCAAGCACTTGGCGACAGTGGAGAGGAAAAACTCCCTTTAACGGAAGAAAAAACCTCCAGCAGAACCGGGCTCAGTTTGGGCGGCCATCTGCCTTGACCGGTTGGGGTGAGTGGATAGAGCAGAGAGACAAGGACAGCAACAATAAACAACAAATAGACACTGCAGGTTGGTGGGACCAGTAACTGCACATCAGCGATATACAGCTCCAGGACCAGGGACACCTGCAGAAGGTACAGAGAGAACAGAGAGAGAGGGAGAGAGCACAAACTAGGGGAGAGAGAGAGCAGACCATGTGATATTTCAGTTTTTCTTTTTTAATAAATTTGCAAAAATGTCTACATTTCTGTGTTTTTTTTCTGTCAAGATGGGGTGCTGAGTGTACATTAATGAGAAATAAAATGAACTTTTTTGATTTTGGCAAATGGCTGCAATGACACAAAGAGTGAAAAATTTAAAGGGGTCTGAATACTTTCCGTACCTACTGTAGATGTAAATAAAGATGGAATCATTTTCTTAAATTTATTAACAGCGTTGTTGGATAAACATCTGCTGTAGTGGAATTTTCTTCCAAACGCTGCACGATCCATCATTTTAAATTCAAAAGTTATTAAAGAATGATCTGACAAAACAGGATTTGCGGGAAAAACTATTAGATGTTCAATTTCGATGCCATAGGTCAGGACAAGATCAAGGGTGTGATTGAAACAGTGGGTGGGTTTATTAACATTTTGACTGAAACCAGTTGAATCTAATATAGAATTAAATGCAATGCTGAGGCCGTTATTTTCAACATCTATATGAATGTTAAAATCTCCCACTATAATAACTTTATCTGATCTAAGCACTAAATCAGACAGAAAGTCAGGGAATTCAGTTAAAAACTCTGAGTAAGGGACAGGTGGACGGTACACAGTGACAAGTAGAACTGGTTTTTGTGTTTTCCAGTTTGGATGTGAGAGACTAAGAGTGAGGCTCTCAAATGAGTTAAAATTGTTCTGAGGATGAAAGTTTAATAATAAGTTTGAGTGGAAGATTGTAGCTACTCCTCCACCTCGACCTGTGCTTCGAGGAACATGATAATTTTTATGACTGAGGGGGTTGATTCATTCAGACTGACATATTCATCCTGCTGTAACCAGGTTTCAGTAAGATAAAGTAGGTCAATTTGGTGATCAGTTATCAAATCATTTACTAACAAAGATTTAGATGAAAGGGACCTAATATTTAATAGTCCCCATTTGACAGTTCTGTTTTTCTGTTCAATAAGGCAAAGGTAAAGGCAAAGGCAAATTTATTTGTATAGCACCTTTCATACACCACGCAATTCAAAATGCTTTACAAGCATACAATTACATTAAAAGCATTAAAAGCATTGAAAAGAGCATTTAAAAATAAAGACATTTAACATAAAATAAATTTAAATCAAGTAAAGTAAATTAAAATAAAACATAAAAGCACATTAAGAAAACAAAGATAACAATTATTCGAAGGCAGCAGTAAACAACAGTGTTTTGAGTCCTGATTTGAATGAGCTGACAGTTTGAGCAGACCTCAGGTGTTCAGGAAGTTTGTTCCACAAGTGAGGAGCATAGTGACTAAATGCTGCTTCACTTTGTTTGGTTCTGGTTCTGGGAACACACAATAGACCTGTCCCAGATGACCTGAGGGGTCTGGAAACCTCATAGGGAACCAATATATCTTGGATATATTTTGGTCCACAACCATTTAGTGCTTTATAAATTAGCAATAAAATTTTAAAATCTATCCTTTGACTAACGGGAATCCAGTGTAGTGATCTGAGAACTGGTGTGATATGGTCCAGTTTCTTGGTGTTTGTAAGGACTCTGGCAGCAGCATTCTGGATTAGCTGCAGCTGCCTGATTGACTTTTTGCTAAGACCTGTGAACAAGCCATTACAATAATCTAACCTACTGAAGATAAATGCGTGAACAAGTTTTTCTGCATCTTGTGTAGACAGAAAACCTTTTATTCTAGCAATGTTTTTCAGGTGGTAATAGGAAGATTTAGTGATGGATTTTATGTGGTTGTTAAAATTCAGGTCTGAGTCAATGATTACACCAAGGTTTCTGGCTTGATTTGTAGCTTTCAATGACATAGAGTCAAGGTGAGCAATGACCTTTGACCTTTCATTTTTGGGGCCAAAAACAATCACTTCTGTCTTATCTGTATTGAGCTGGAGAAAATTCTGGCACATCCATTCTTTGACTTGATTAATACACTCACATAATGAAATTAGAGGACTATAATTATGAGATGATACTGATATATAAAGTTGGGTGTCATCTGCATAGGTATGGTAGTCAATGTTGTAGTATTCCATAATCTGAGCAAGGGGCAGCATGTAGATATTGAATAAGAGAGGACCAAGAATAGACCCCTGAGGAACCCCACATTTCATTTTTGTTCGCTCAGACTCATAATTACCAAGTGAGACAAAATAGTCTCTATCTTGTAAGTAAGATTTTAGCCAATTTAACACGGAGCCAGTAACTCCCACCCACGCTTCTAGTCTATCAAGCAGCACATCATGATCAACTGTGTCAAATGCAGCACTGAGATCCAGTAGTACTAAAACAGAGGTTTTGGATTCATCATTATTCAAATGTAAATCATTTAAAATTTTAATAAGTGCAGTCTCGGTGCTGTGGGGTGCGTGAAATCCAGACTGAAGTGCATTAAAAAGATTGTTTTGCACCATAAATCTGCGAATTTGTTGAGAAACTACTTTTTCAATTATTTTTCCCAAAAATGGAAGATTTGATATTGGTCTGTAGTTACTTACTGCTGAAGCATCTAGATTAGGCTTTTTAAGAAGAGGTTTTATAACAGCAGTTTTTAAGGCCTGGGGAAACTGCCCTGACTGAAGAGAACTATTGACAATCTGCAATACATCTGGAGCTAAGCTGTTAAAAACATTTTTAAAAAAATTTGTTGGTAAAATATCAAGGCAGCATGATGTAGATTTTAATTGTAGAAGCGTTTCTGCCAGAGCTCTGTGATCAAGGAGATCAAAATGTTCTAGATTCACTGGAGAACAAGGAGGCACAGGTGATATTGTCATGTTCCTAGGACTGCAGCTAGATATAGTTTGTCTTATCTTTAATATTTTGTCTGTGAAAAAGGCTGCAAAATCATTGCATGACTTTTTGGACAGTAGTTCAGAAGGAAGAGAGGGTGCTGGGTTTGTGAGTCTGTCTACAACAGAAAACAATGCGCAGGCATTATTGCTGTTTCTATTGATAACCTCTGAGAAAAATGATTGCCTTGCATTTTTTAGTTTTTGGTTATAGTTGTGAAGACTCTCTTTGTACAAGTCGAAATGAACCTGGAGTTTGGTTTTTCGCCACCTGCGTTCTGCTTGTCTGCATATTCTTTTTTGAATTTTAACCACTGTGGCTTTTCTCCAAGGTGACTTTGACTTTTTTCTTGCTGACAATACCTTGGTCCTAATTGGGGCAATGGAATCAATAACAGTCATAACTTTGGAACTGAAACTGCTTACAAGATCATCAACAGGGGCTGAAGGCATGGTTGGTGATGATGTAAAAGCCTGAATGAATAATGCACAGCTCTTCTCGTTGATGTTCCGCTTTTTGACTACCTCTGTTTCGCCTGTGTGCAAAACAGCAGGGGTGGTTGTTTTAAAAAAAACACAGTAATGATCAGAAAGAGCAACATCGGTCACCTCCACCTCAGAAATATTAAGACCTTTAGAAATTATTAGATCCAGTGTGTGTCCCTAATAAGAGGAGTGGTCTTAATTTTTATTAAGTTTTTATGAATAACTCCTCTTCTGTTAACTTCTAATTTATTTGATTTATATATTCGAGGGGCAGACACAGTCTCTATGTGGTTTGAGGGGTGCGGCGACTGTAAGGAAACTGCAGAGAGGCGTTTTAGACTGAGTCTCTGCATCCCGGTCCCCACCCTGGATTGTCAGGCTTTAGGTCGGCTAATAAACTTGGCCAAATTTCTAGAGATGAGAGCTGCACCATTCAAAGTGGGATGGATGCCGTCTCTCGCTACCAGACCGGGTTTTCCCCAGAAAGTGGCCCAATTGTCTATGAAGCCCACATCGTTTGCTGGACACCACCTAGACAGCCAGCGACGGAACGACGACAGCGCTGGTCAGATTGGGGATTTTAAAGTTGATCAACGTTCAGGCTCTTGCACAACTCACCTAAAATGCCTTTCTTATGTGTTTATGTGTTAGAAAGGGAAACTGTGTTTCATAGTTTACCAACCTAAGATGGCTTATGCCACGTCACCCTAAATGTGAGCAGCCATCTGGGAAGTATTGCTGAGATCAACCTCTTTTGAGTTGAAATTCCAGCTGGGACATGTAGGAATTTATTGTGATTTCTTACCTGAACAGACAGTAATTTGCAATGTGGGTCTCTTTTTTTTCTCCTTAAAGGAATTCTAATATATTTTTGCAGAAATATCTTTAAAATTTCCATTACCCACTCTCTGTGAAATAAATTTACAATTAAGTAATTAACCATTAGCCTCCTAATGTCTGTTAAGACACCCTTGTCTTTGTTCAGTCTTCCTTTTCATAAAATAATTTCTGCACAACTGCAGATTATGCTAGATTACAAGGACACCTCCGCTTATGAGGACAGGGAAAAAACTGAGTGATGTTGATGTCAAAGGACATTATCATTTAGCTATGACAGAATAGAATAGGTTCTTCATAAATTTAAATGACATTTACTGTGTGTTAAGGTAAGTCTACTGAACTCAGTGGCCTGTCAATTTCAAATATGCTACAGGGATAAGAAGAGGAGCTGGTTTATTGGAATATACCCAAAGTTTATGTGGATGACACTGCCCAAACAGTGCAAAAATTAACATAAATTGTTAGACCCTGTCCTGCAGTATTAAAAAATAAGGTATCCTTATCTGGCAGAAAATTACTCAATATTGCAACCCCTGAGCCCAGTGCAATGGCTTTGACAATATAATACTGCTCTCCAGGGTGCGATTTGTAGAAAAACCAGACGGGGGGGGGGGTGTTTTGAAATATTTTTATTCATGAACAAATCACAAAGCACAGTGGATCTTTATATATTTAAAACGGTATCTTGCAGCTATTTTGCAGTCATTTCGAACTTTTATAAGAAAACTTTAAACTGAAAAAAACTTTAAAAACTTTAAACTTTTAAACTTTTTTTGAACACTGCATTCGCAAAAAAAATAAATCTTTTTTTAATTACTCAAATAGAGTGATATAACTATTTAGCTATTTACTTTAACTATTTACTGTTTTGATACCTAACTGTTTACACATCTTTTGACCTGCAAATCAAGTCCTTACTTGACATTATGACAAATCCAGATCAATTCAGAAACTTTTTTTAATGTGAATTTTTTTCAGATGTACACCTGCCCTTTTCTGCAGGGTTTTCAACCATTTCACCAAATTCAACACTGTGATTAAGACTTGATGGCCACCTTTTATTTGTCCAGGGTCTGCTAGGCCCCTTCACTGCAGACTGAAGTGCATTAAAATATGTTTCCTTTCCAGTGAGGAAATGTTTATCATCATTCATTCATATCATTTAAAATCAATGATTGTCTTGAACACAATAGTTGTATTAACTTACTTTGAGCCATTAAATGAGCAGCTTTCGCTAGAAATACTGGAGTGCCATAAAGAAAAATTGCACATATCAACGACACTACTGGAAAGAAATAAAACCTACTGCAATGTAATGGGCTAAAGAGCTATGCCTGGATCTGGGTTTATTTTTTCATCATGGACTGGTCTCAATCTTTGTCCAACCTAAATCCTATGGGTTTCTGCGGATAAACTGTGGAATCAGACTGGGGCCATTTCTTATTAATCTTTTGTTTTAACATCAAGATTTGATGTTCATCATCTCAGAAAGTCACCTCCAAAGCTGCTCACCACTGTTCGTAGACTAACATTTTTTGTTTTGCAGCAGTTTAGGGGTTTGGGATTTGAGTTTGCTGCAGTCACAGTCTGCTTATGAAAAAAGCTGACTTACTCATCTGCTGTTACTTTCCCTTGCAAAAGGTAAAGGCTAATGATGTTTTTATTTTATTTTTTTTGTTAGTTTATTCATTCATCACACTTTATTCCAAAGCAAGATTTCTCAGTACCTACTGTCCAGCTTATCATTTGGTATGGATAATCTCTAGAACTGCTTCTTTCACCTGTGCAACATTGCCAAAATTAGGAACATCCTGTCTCAAAATGATGCAGAAAAACTAGTCCATGCATTTGTTACCTCAAGGCTAGATTACTGTAACTCATTACTATCTGGATGTCCCAGTATCTCCATAAAAAGCCTCCAGTTAATCCAGAATGCTGCAGCCAGAGTCCTGACAGGAACTAGCAAGAGAGATCATATTTCTCCTATATTGGCTTCTCTTCATTGGCTTCCTGTAAAATACAGAATAGAATTTAAAATCCTTCTTCTCACATACAAATACCTTCATGATCAAGCTCCTTCATACCTTAAAGACCTCATAGTACCAAATTATCCCAATAGACCACTTCGCTCTCAGAGTGCAGGTCTACTTGTGGTTCCTAGAGTTTCCAAAAGCAGAATGGGAGGCAGAGCCTTTAGCTATCAAGCTCCTCTCCTGTGGAACCAGCTCCCAGTCTGGGTTCAGGAGGCAGACACTCTCTGTACTTTTAAGGCTAGACTTAAAACCTTCCTCTTTGACAAAGCGTATAGTCAGGGCTGGCTTCAGGTAACCCTGAACCATTCCTTAGTTATGCTGCTATAGGCCTAGACTGCCCGAGGACCATTGGTGCACTGAGCTCCCCTCCCCATCCCCCTCCCTTCCCTTCCCTTCCCTTCCCTTCCCCTCTCTTCCTCTCCTCCCCCCTCACATGTATATTCCACCATTGAATGTCACTAACCTTGTGCTCTCTCTCTTCAACGTAGTTTGTGCTCTCTCCCTGTCTCTCTGTTCTCTTTTTCTACCTTCTGCAGGTGTCCCTGGTCCTGGAGCTGTATATCGCTGATGTGCAGTTACTGGCCCCACCAACCTTCAGTATCTATTTGTTGTTTATTGTTGCTGTTCTTTTCTCTCTCCTCTATCCACTCACCACAACCGGTTGAGGCAGATGGCCGCCCAAACTGAGCCTGGTTCTGCTGGAGGTTTCTTCCATTAAAGGGAGTTTTTCCTCTCCACTGTCGCCAAGTGCTTGCTCATAAGGGATTTGTTGGGTTTTTTGTTTTTCTACAGTGCCTTGAGATGATTTGCATTGTGATTTGGCGCTATGCAAATAAAATTGAATTGAATTGAATTTAGTTGAAAACCCAAAGGGTGATAGATATACAGAACTGTGATGACACAAACAAATGAAAATAAAATTGAATTGAATTGAATAATCATAGACAAGTTTCACCATTACAGCTGCTTAGGGAAGAACATTTAAATCTGAATGCAGAAACACCCAGTATAATGGTAACACTAGACAGAAATATAAGATAAGAAATATTGATCTAAAGAGCAAATTACCATAAAACATTCATAGTCAGTGTGGACACTGAGTGGAATGTGGAAGGATCTTTCCTGTAGTGCTACCCCAAGTTACCCCAAGCTCTTTCCTGAGATCAAATCTGACTTATGATCACAAAGAAAAACTGACCATTTGACCAACTGTTCAGATGTTTCCTGTTGCTACCTATTGCTGCACCTAGAAGTACATACACCAAACATAAATGGAGTCATGATTAGCTCAGTTAAAGTGAAAATATTTTCCATACAGAGTCACTTTTTAATGGTGCCCTCAACAAAAACTCCATTCAGTGTGTTTCACCAATATATGCTCTGTGTATTCTGAAGAACTATGTTTTCTATTTTTTTCTTCTTTTTCACTTCGTTTGAACACTTTGTTGCTGTTATTTTGTGAATCTCCCTGTTAACAAATAAAAGTTCATCTTGTCTTGTCTTATGTTGAATATATTTTTCCCCCTAATAAAACATTTTAAAATCAGAATTTTTGAACATTATGAAACTTGCATTGTTTAAATCACTGTTCAATTGTTGCCAGTCTTCAATACTATCAATTCACCCAACCTGATGAGGCGGATGGCCACCCAAACTGAGCTTGCTTCAGCTTGAGGGTTTCTGCCCTTAAAGGAAGTTTTATCCTCTTCAGTGTTGCTGCTGAGAGGTTTGTTAGGCTTATATGCAAAGTACATCCCAAATGTTTATTGTGATTTGGTGCTCTACAAATAAATAACAAATTGAAATGAATTCTTCCTTGCATTTGTGGGCACTGTGTTCTTTGATACCATAATACCACCTCTAGCTCAGTTGTGTAAAACCATTGGAGTGAATGGGTATTGCTGCATCTCCCATGAGCATGCATGTGTGTGTGCACAATGCAAATGACCAACAAAATTAAACCTAATTCATACTGCTATTAG
Source organism: Mastacembelus armatus (assembly GCF_900324485.2). Lineage (NCBI taxonomy): Eukaryota > Metazoa > Chordata > Actinopteri > Synbranchiformes > Mastacembelidae > Mastacembelus > Mastacembelus armatus. The sequence continues at coordinate 13,252,123 of NC_046637.1, read as the reverse complement.
AAGTCAGAAACTCTGCAGGATATCTTTATATTAATAAATCAAGGACAGCCATTTAATTTATAGACAGCCCAAATAGACACCTTATGTTGCTGCTACAGTGGGTACGGAAAGTATTCAGACCCCTTTAAATTTTTCACTCTTTGTGTCATTGCTGCCATTTGCCAAAATCAAAAAAGTTCATTTTATTTCTCATTAATGTACACTCAGCACCCCATCTTGACAGAAAAAAACAGAAATGTAGACATTTTTGCAAATTTTTAAAAAAAGAAAAACTGAAATATCAAATGGTCATAAGTATTCAGACCCTTTGCATTGACACTCATATTTAACTCACATGCTGTCCATTTCTTCTGATCCTCCTTGAGATGGTTCTGCTCCTTCATTGGAGTCCAGCTGTATTTAATTAAACTGACTGGAGTTGATTAGGAAAGGCACACACCTGTCTATATAAGACCTTACAGCTCACAGTGCATGTCATAGCAAATGAGAATCATGAGGTCGAAGGACCCGCCCAAGGAGCTCAGAGACAGAATTGTGGCAAGGCACAGAACTGGCCAAGGTTACAAAAGAATTTCTGCAGTACTCAAGGTTCCTAAGAGCACAGTGGCCTCCATAATCCTCAAATGGAAAAAGTTTGGGACGACCAGAACTCTTCCTAGACGTGGCCGTCCAGCCAAACTAAGCAATCGTGGGAGAAGAGCCTTGATGAGAGAGGTAGAGAAGAACCCAAAGATCACTGTGGCTGAGCTCCAGAGATGCAGTAGGGAGATGGAAGAAAGTTCCACAAAGTCAACTATCACTGCAGTCCTCCACCAGTCAGGACTTTATGGCAGAGTGGCTCGACGGAAGCCTCTCCTCAGTGCAAGACACATGAAAGCCTGCATAGAGTTTGCCAAAAAACACATGAAGGACTCCCAGACTATGAGAAATAAGATTCTCTGGTCTGATGAGACCAAGATTGAACTTGAGTTAATTCTAAGCAGTATGTGTGGAGAAAACCAGGCACTGCTTATCACCTGTCCAATACAATCCCTACAGTGAAACATGGTGGTGGGAGCATCATGTTGTGGGGGTGTTTTTCAGCTGCAGGGACAGGACGACTGGTTGCAATTGAAGGAAAGATGAATGCGGCCAAGTACAGAGATATCCTGGAAGAAAACCTCTTCCAGAGTGCTCAGAACCTCAGACTGGGCTGAAGGTTCACCTTTCAGCAGGACAATGACCCTAAGCACACAGCTAAAATAACAAAGGAGTGACTTCGGAACAACTCTGTGACCGTCCTTGACTGGCCCAGCCAGAGCCCTGACCTAAACCCAGTTGAGCATCTCTGGAGAGACCTGAAAATGGCTGTCCACCAACGTTCACCATCCAACCTGACAGAACTGGAGAGGATCTGCAAGAAAGAATGGCAGAGGATCCCCAAATCCAGGTGTGATAAACCTGCTGCATCATTCCCAAGAAGACTCATGGCTGTACTAGCTCAAAAGGGTGCTTCTACTCAATACTGAGCACAGGGTCTGAGTACTTATGACCATATGATATTTCAGTTTTTCTTTTTTAATAAATTTGCAAAAATTTCTACATTTCTGTTTTTTTCTGTCAAGATGGGGTGCTGAGTGTACATTAATGAGAAATAAAATGAACTTTTTTGATTTTGGCAAATGGCTGCAATGACACAAAGAGTGAAACATTTAAAGGGGTCTGAATACTTTCCGTACCCACTGTACCTGTCATATAGCACAAAGAGAACAGAATAAATTTGCTGTCTTCAGATATTTTGTCACTAAGACATTTGCCTTCATGAAATCTGCCTCTCAGCACCCCCTTCCTTTTCCAGAATCCTGTTGCACACAAGCTGTTTATCTGTGTTCATTGCTTCCTAACACATTGTACAGAGTGTCCATCTGTTAGCACAGGCAGAGAGACGACATTTCAGTCACACAGTGCAAACCGATACTGTATCGGGTCACGTCTTTGTCAGGATCCGTTTTCTGAGTTCCTGTTCTGTGCTTTTATTTTGTAGATTCCTTTAGGATTTGGTTTTGTTTTGTCTTTTTCCACTTTACGTTGACCCAATTTGTTGATTGTTTTGACCTGTGCCTCGTTTGTGTTCTTTCCTCTATATTCCTTTGTTTAGTCTCAGTTCGTTGCTAGATCATCTGCTCAACATGCTTTTGTTGCGATCCCTGCCAGACATATTTTGATTACCGATTGCCCAGAATTGCCTTGCCCTTTTCCTTTTTGAGATTTTGATCACGGACTGGTTTTTATTCTCCCCAAGTTTAAGTTAAGTATCTACCTCTGTTTTGTATGTGTTTTACCATGTCTCGTCTTCTTATTTAGCTCCCTGGTGTTCGTGTTTAGTCCTCTTTGTTCATGTCTTAGTCTTGTCGTGTGTCTTCTGCGTTGTCCCTTTAGCCTGTGTGCTAGTTTGTTTGTGGAGCCTGGTGTGTCCCCGAGATGTGTGTGACCCCAGGCCTTCGTCCTTGTCTGTTTGTGTGAGTCTGAGAATTATATGGCTAGAAAGCTTGAAATGTTTTCTTTTGAGTGAAACAATTCAAGTCAAAAACAAATCATCACTTTTTATTTAATCCGTATGAACGTAAGGAGAAGTCCGTTTTTTCCTGTCTCACCTCATTACAGGTAATGCGGTCCCGCCTTGTACACTGTCCACTGTTCACATGTAAATAATCTCAGGTGAACCAGTTAAATATGTGCACACCCCGGAGAAATGACACAAAATATCAAATTTCATCATAGAATTTACTCACTTTTTCGGCGCGTTTGGATGATGGCGCGTTACGCACGTGAAGCGGCGCTCCTTACATTCCACACAGAGACAAATAGTTTAGCTTGTCCTCAGAGTAAAAACACTGATTTTTAACTCAAATGAGGATCGTTAGGCTCCTCATTGTGTTGTATTGTACTGCACTAATCCGTCCCATCTACATTGACTGAAAGGCTCATTATGTGCGTCTTTGTCTGGTCGTTCAGTGCGTCTTTTGTGTTCTCAGGTAAATCACATGACTATTCATCCTCAGACACACCCTCTTGCATATGGCCTTTCTGGACAAAAAGTGTCTTAGAAAATTTAAATCAGTGTATTGTTTACTGTGAATGTGTGAACAAGATGACATTCACAGCACTCTGAAGTAAACACTTTAGCCTACAACATGCTGGTCTCCAAAGTCTTGTGAACCAATGTTCTGTTTGTGTTTTATGGTCTTATTTCAGTGAGTAAAAAATTGTAATTTTTCACTAACCATGCATAAACACTTTTTTCTCAAAAGCACAATAATGTATAAACTTGCTGCTCACATATTATTGTAGCCAATTTTGTGCTGATTACAGTGTTATCAGACTTTAGACATTAATATGTTTAAAAGACACTGAAAAAAGCACAAATGTCAGGACATGTCAAAATTTGTCCAGGCCCCAAAAACCCCCTCAGACCCCAGAGGGTTAAGCACCCTGGGTTTCCCTTCTGTTCCTTCTGTTTCCCATTTACTGATTCTATACAAACATGTCTCTAGTTATATTAATCTAAACTATATGTAATAATTAATCAAGTGAACTAGTACAGAAACTGCAAATAATAGCTACAGTGTGAGGATTCTTGACTACACTCATTTGAAAACGTATTGTATTCGTATTTTTGAAAGCACTCAACTCAAGTAATATTTTGACTGAGCAACTTTTACTTGTATTTGATCTATACTGTGACTCAAGTAATGAAGTTGAATACTTCGTCCACCACTGGTTATCTGGGGAGTGAACTAAAACCTGGCTCCCACAAGCAAACTAAACACTGAATAGCTACTGTATCATAATGTTTGTCAGTTTTAAAAACCTGCATACATACTCACCAGCATTAAACAATAAATGACATTTATGTACTGCAGCTGCTATTATTGGTGAAATTTTGTATCTCTTATGTTAATACCATTCCCAAAGGGATTTTAATTTGATTGTACCAGGATGTGAACATGTTGTACTGCTTTGTTTGATGTTGAAGTTGTGCTCTTCCTGCATGTTGTTGTTTGTTAACCAAGGGTCTCAGATCCTTTGCTGAGTATTAACCCCGCCCCTTTTTTGGCACACGGCCGAAAAACACATACCCAAATTAAACTAGCTGTTGTTCTTACATTTTAAGAGTTATACTGATGACCTTGGTGTCGTGTGAAGGAAAAGTTTTCCAGTTTACTATTGGCACACTGTAAAACATGAAATATGATTCCCCTTCCCCCCTTTGCTAAGAATGCTGCTTGCCCACCGTTGTCAAGGCAACTGTTAACAGTAAGAGGAGGCCATTTAAAGCCCACTTGCACTCTGTCGGTTATGGTAAATGACATGCTGTTGGAAAGGGCTCATCATTGGCTACAAGATACGTCAGTCATTATTGCCAAACAATGCGACTGGTTGATTCTTTAGATTCATTAGAAGTTGGTCTATGCCCCTGACTGGGATTTGCTCTGAGTTGCGATTCCTATTGGTTTTATGCATAGTTACGCTGTGAAATGTAACAAACATGTTTGATTGAGGCCTCATGTGATTCACAGAAGCTTGCTGTGTCAATCTTTATTGAATAAACGGCGAAATCAATCGTAAAACGAACCTGATTACATCTTTTCATGAGGAGGACGATGGTTTATGGATTTACTGTATAATAATACGTCTTTTGGACTAAAACATGGGTGCATTATGTTCTATGGATTCTAACAAACAAAAGGAGATGTGACACTGGATGTTTCTGTGCATGTACAAAGTAAAAGCAGAAAAGGTAAGAACCAGCATACTGTACTGTATTTATACTGTTAAATATTAAGAAACTGTAGTCACTGTGATAATTGCTTTATACCATTTGAATCGTGAGACTTTAAGCTTTCATTTGATATATATTTTGTCAGACTTTATTCAAATTTGTCTGACAATCTTTGGTGACACATCTGGACATACAATTCTTCTCCCGCCCCTGGGAGATAAAATCAGGACTATCCAAAAAAAAGACTGAAGATAGCAATAGTAAACCAGTACTGAACTAGGTCTAATCCATCCATCCATTTTCTTCCACTTATCCAGGGCCTTATCTGGGATACCCAGACTTCCTTCTCCTGATCCCAGGTCATCCAGGAGACATACAGTAGTCCCTTCAGCATGTTCTGAGCTTTCCCCAGGGCCTCCTCCCGGTGGGACATGCCCTCCCCAGGGAGGTGGCCTATTCGGGTGGCATCCCGAATAGATGCCCAAGCCACCTCAGCTGGCTCCTCTTGATGTGGAGGAGCAGCAGCTCTGCTCTGAACTCCTCCTGGGTGCCCAAGCTCCTCATCCTATCTCTAAGGGAGCACCCGGCCACCCTGTGAAGAAAGCTCATTTCAGCTGCTTGTATCCTGACTGTCATGACCCAAAGCTTATAACAATAGGTGAGGGTAGGAATGTAGATTGACCGATACATTGAGAGCTCCGCCTTTTGGCTCAGCTCTTTCTTTACCACAACAGGACACTGCTACTGCCGATGCTCTGATCCGTCTGTCAATCTCACGTTCCATCCTTCCCGCACTCGTCAACAAAATCCCAAGATATTGAAACTCTTCAACTTGAGGCAGGATCTCTCCCTTGACCCCTCAGGGATAAACACAAACTGCTTTATCTGATTATGACGCAATTATGATGCGATTTAATTGGTGCAGCAACACCAGTGGGACAAACCTTCTTCTTCTTGGCAGGTTGCAACCAGCATTCAAAGGTGCATACCCCCACCTACTGAACCTGAGTGTGTATATTTAGGGTGTTTAAGTGGGACAAACTACGTGCAAACAAGAAAATAAATGAACATGGTCAATTGTCCTTCAGTTTTAAGACAATTTCTCTGCAAAAGTAAGGAGTAGCAAGAGCCTTTATAGAAATGCAGTGGAGTAAAAAGTATTATATTTATCTTTCAAATGTAGTGGAGTAAAAGTAATGTTTCCAAAAAATACCACTCAGGTAATGTACAAACTCTCAAGAACTGTACTCCAGTAAATTTACTTTGTTAGGATCCATCTGTGCTAACCAAAGGTGAGCTGGCTTTTGCACATAAACTCCGATTCCAAGAAAGCTTGGATGCTGTGTAAAATCTACACAAAAACAGATTGCAATAATTTACAAATCTCATAAACCCATATTATATTCACAATAGAACATATAAAGCATATCAACCATTTAAACTGAGAAAATGTACAATTTTAAGAAAAAAATCAATACTGAAATTGAATGGACCCTGTGATGGACTGGTGACCTGTCAAGGGTATACCCCTGTCTTTCACCCTAAGAGAGCTGGCGAATTGTCGAACAATTTCAGAATAATGTTTCTCAATGTAGAAGACTTTAAATATTTCATCATGTACAGTACAAAATATTAAAAGATTCAGAAAATCTGGGGAAATCTCTGTGCGCTAGGAACAAGTCAGAAACGCAATACTGGATGACCTTTGGGCCCTCAGACTGCACTGCATTAAAAACAGGCAGGATTCTGTCATGGACATCACTGCATGGGCTCAGGAATACTTATAATACTCACTGACTCTGAACTGATTCACCTTGCCATTCAAAAATGTAAGTTAAACCTCTATCATGCAAAGAAGAAGCCATACATGAACATGATTGAGAAACACTGCCCTCTTCTCTGGACCAAAGCTCAAGCAAAATGGTCCGTGGCAAAGTGAAAAACTGTTCTGTGGTCAGATGAATCAAAATTTGACATTCTTCTTGACAACCACGGGCACCGCATCCTCCAGACTAAAGAGGAGAGGGCCCTTACAGCTTCTTATTAGTGCTTAGTTCAAAGCCTGCACTATGATGGTATGGGGGGAAATTAGTGCCAGCTTGCAAATCTGGAAAGGCCCCATCAATGCTGAAAGACATATCCAGGTTTTAGAGCAGCATATGCTCCCATCCAGATGATGTCTTTTCAAGGAAGGCCTTGCATATTTCAGTAGGGCAATGTTAATTCTCTGGGGTCGATGAATGCACCAGCGTGTTTTGTGGCATCTTCCTGGTAATGGCGAAAAGAACTTAAATCACTCTGTTAGTTTTGATCGTACAGATTAGAGCAATACATCATTTGAATCTGCAAAGGGTCTACTTTTAAAATAAAGAAAGCAGACGGTGCGCTTTCTGTTTTCTCTGTCTGTCACCTCTCTTCACAGACACATAAATAAAAACAACCTGACTCTCAAAGAATACTTGCCTCAAAAACATGAGAAATATATGTATAGAAAGCACTGGTGACCTGTCCAGAGTGTACCCCTGCCTTCTACCCGAAAGAGAGCTGGGATAGGCTCCAGCAGATCCCTGTGACCCTGATAAAGGAATAAGCGGGTATAGATTATGGATGGATGGATGGATGGATGTATAGAAAGCTTGAAATGTCTACTATTATATGAAACAATTTAAGTAGAAAACAAATCATTTCTTTTTATGTAATTCGTACGAAAGTAAGGAGCAGTACAGTTTCTCCTGTCTCACCTCATTATAGCTAATGTGATCCCTCCTTGCACTGAGCACACTGTTCATATGGAAATTATCTGGTGAGCCAGGTAATTATGTACATGCCCCCAAGGAATGGCATAAAATGTTAAGCTTGATCATAGAATTTGTTTAATTTCTGCGCATTTGGATGATGGCATGCTACATGAGTGAAGAAGCACTTCTGGACAGCGACAAATAGTTTACTTTCTTGTCAGAGGAATAACACAACTCAAATGACAAAGGTTTGCATTTTGAAGTGTCACTGGACCCAACAAAGGATATAATTCCTGATGAGTAATCCTCTCAGCCACATTCCTCACTGAAAGGCTCAGTATGCAGCTCATTACGCAGGTCTTTGTCTTCTCAGGTGACTCACATGATTATTCATGATCATGCACACCAGGAACCTTCTTGCTGTGAGGCAGTAATGCTAACCACCAAGTCACCATACTGCAGTTTGGGTTTATGACATTTGCAAATCATTGTCATTGTCATTACCTTATTTTTTTCTTAAAATTGTACATTTTCTCAGTTTAAATGGTTATGTTTTATATGTTGTATTGTGAATATAAATGGGTTTATGAGATTTGTAAATTATTGCAATCTGTTTTTAAGTAGATTTTACACACCATCTCAACTTATTTGGAATTGGATTTGTACATGGACACATTTTTTACATTTGGCTGGGTTTTGGAGATTTAGACCAATTCCATCTGAGAAAAAAGCTGTTTTTCGACGCACTTGAGGTAGCTTTTGGCTATAGTTGGCCCACTGAAACAGACCTTTGGATAATTCATCATTCATCATGTGTCTGTCACAGGTTTGGCAACCCTATTTACCATCTTTACACTGCTAATTGGTTGAGAACTTGGTACTTTGGTAAAGACTTTCAGATGCAATTTGCGATGGAAATAATATGACATTACTCTTAATTTAACTATGTTTGCAAAAACACTGACTTGGCCCAAATAAACATTACATTTATAGTGTGGTTTGGAGTGTGTGTGTGGTTCCTTTTTGCTGGGCACACGAAACACACTCTGAAAGGCAGTCTAGCAGAACATGAATATCCAATACAAACCTCACAAACCAGTCATCTCCTAGGACTGCACTTCAAAGCTCTAGGCTATAAGGACTCTCACTCACTTAAAACATGGTTCATTGTTTTTGAAGTGATCTGGCACTGATTACTCTGGTATCTCTCTGGCAAGAGTCTTTTTGGGTTAAATCCTTGAAGGTCATGTCTCTCCCAGGTCTAGATCAGGAAGTTTCTTTGATTTATGTTATGGTATGTTTAGAGGCTTACCAGTTGAATACAGTTGCCTCCTTGCATCAGTATTTTCTTTCCTATCTGTTTTTTTTTTTTTTTATCTGAAGCCTTTCTTTTGGTGGCATAAAGGCTGGTGAGGCCAACAGACCAAACAAGTTGATCAGGAAGGCAAAATCTGTTGTTGGACTGGAACTGGACAGTCTGGAGGCTGTGGCAGAGAGAAGGATGGTGGACAAAATCAACTCCATACTGGACAATCCTGCCCACCCAATTCATGAGGAACTGTGGCGAATGGGAGGTTCATTCAACCACAGACTAATTCCTCCAAAAACCAAGACTGAGAGATTCAGGAAGTCTTTTGTGTCCATGGCCATAAGACTCTATAATTCCATAATATAAACAATAACATACACACACACACACACACCACATAAACATGCATGCATGCACGCACACACATACACACACAGACACACACACACACACACACACAAACCCCCCAAAACAAATAGTTACTTTATTACTTTTCTACATACAAGTTAATTTCTTTATTACTTTATTAATTACTATCAATATATATAATTTAAATAATATTAAATTTAATAACTTTAAATGAGAATAACTGCTGTAACAATTTAATTTGCCCTTGGGGATTAATATAAAGTACTTCTTCTTCAATTCAATTCAATTCAATTCAACTTTATTTGTATAGCGCCAAATCACAATACAAATCATCTCAAGGCACTTTACAAAAACTAAAACTAAAAACCCAACAATTCCCTTATGAGCAAGCACTTGGCGACAGTGGAGAGGAAAAAACTCCCTTTAACGGAAGAAAAAAACCTCCAGCAGAACCGGGCTCAGTTTGGGCGGCCATCTGCCTCGACCGGTTGGGGTGAGTGGATAGAGCAGAGAGAAAAGAACAGCAACAATAAACAACAAATAGACACTGCAAGTTGGTGGGGCCAGTAACTGCACATCAGCGATAAACAGCTCCAGGACCAGGGACACCTGCAGAAGGTACAGAGAGAGAGAGAGAGAGAGGGAGGGAGAGAGCACAAACTAGGGGAGAGAGAGAGCACAAGGTTAGTAACATTCAATGGTGGAATATACATGAGGTGGGACAGAAGGGGGGGGGGGGGGGTAGGGTAGGGGAGCTCAGTGCACCAATGGTCCTCGGGCAGTCTAGGCCTATAGCAGCATAACTAACTAAGGGATGGTTCAGGGTTGCCTGAAGCCAGCCCTAACTATATGCTTTGTCAAAGAGGAAGGTTTTAAGTCTAGCCTTAAAAGTACAGAGAGTGTCTGCCTCCTGAACCCAGGCTGAGAGCTGGTTCCACAGGAGAGGAGCTTGATAGCTAAAGGCTCTGCCTCCCATTCTGCTTTTGAGAACTCTGGGAACCACAAGTAGGCCTGCACTCTGAGAGCGAAGTGGTCTATTGGGATAATATGGTACTATGAGGTCTTTAAGGTATGAAGGAGCTTGATTATGAAGGGATTTGTATGTGAGAAGAAGGATTTTAAATTCTATTCTATATTTTACAGGGAGCCAATGAAGAGAAGCCAATATAGGAGAAATATGATCTCTCTTGCTAGTTCCTGTCAGGACTCTGGCTGCGGCATTCTGGATTAATTGGAGGCTTTTTATTAAGATATTAGGACATCCAGATAGTAATGAGTTACAGTAATCTAGCCTTGAGGAAACAAACGCATGGACTAGTTTTTCTGCATCATTTTGAGACAGGATGTTCCTAATTTTGGAAATGTTGCACAGGTGAAAGAATGCAGTTCTAGAAATTTGTTTTATGTGTGAGTTAAAGGACATGTCCTGGTCAAAAATAACTCCAAGGTTTTTTACAGTAGTGCTGGAGGCCAGGGCTATGCCATCTAGAGTAGCTATAATTTTAGAAAAGTTATTTCTGAGAAAACAGAAGTCATTATATTTGGGCCTAAAAATCTCAGAAATAACATCGGGGTAAGCGAATCACTTTTGTCTTGCAGGCGTGTCGTGTTGTGTGTGTTGTGTGGTTCGTCTGCAGACTGGCGGCAGACTAGCTGTGGTTTGGCACACCTGGGAACCGGCTAGACTTTGAACGGTTCACTGGCTGCTGCATTCCGGTGCTGGTCGGGTACCTTTCTGTTTTGACCGGTGTTTGTTGCTATTTCCTGACTTAGCGCTCGTTGGCCTACCGGTTAGCTTAGCTAGCTAGTTAGCTTGCTAACATGGCCTCTCCCTCTCTCTCTCTTTCTTGCTCGGTGTGCCACATGTTTAGTTATTCCTCTGCCTCCTTTAGCGATAATGATACCTGTATTAAGTGTAAGGTTCTGTTAGCCTTGGAGGCGAGGATCACTGATTTGGAAGCGCGGCTCCGCACCTTCGAACAAAAGCCAGCTAGCCTAGCCCCGTTAGCTGGTGTGGAGCCACCGAGCTCAGGGTCTGTTAGCGGTCCAAGGGCAGCTCCGGAGCAGCCCGGAGAATTAGCCTGGGCGACGGTCCGACGGAAACATACTCCTAAGCAGAAGCCCACGGCTCATCACCTGCCTGTTCACGTTTCTAATAGATTTTCCCCGCTCAGCGACACACCCGCTGAGAAACCGACTCTGATAATTGGCGATTCCATAGTCAGGAACGTGAAAATAGAGACACCAGCGACCATAGTCAAATGTATTCCTGGGGCCAGAGCGGGCGACATCGAGTCAAATCTGAAGCTGCTGGCTAAGGCTAATCGGAAATATGGGAAAATTGTTATTCACGTCGGCAGCAATGACACCCGATTACGCCAATCGGAGGTCACTAAAATTAATGTTGAGTCGGTGTGTAACTTTGCTAAATTAATGTCGGACTCCGTAGTTTTCTCTGGACCCCTCCCCAATCTGACCAGCGATGACATGTTTAGCCGCATGTCGTCGTTCCGTCGCTGGCTGTCTAGGTGGTGTCCAGCAAACGATGTGGGCTTCATAGACAATTGGGCCACTTTCTGGGGAAAACCCGGTCTGATAGCGAGAGATGGCTTAGTGCTTTATTTACAGAAGCAGTCAACAGATCCTCATGGGGATCATTAAAAACAAATTTTTTCAAGTTGTAAATTAGCCTTAATGTCTATGTTGAATTCTCAAATTGTGTATTGGGTGGAGTAAGTGAAAGAGGCAAAAATCACAAACTCACCACAGGAGGTCACTTTTACCTGGCACTAACTTTTCTTGTCTTCTCTCTCCAATTCTATTCCTCTGGCCTCCTTGCTCTCTTTGTTGGCACCAGTTGGAGGCTTTCTACTCAATTTTCACCACAGAGCAGCAGGACCATGTTAAATCAGTGGAGTATTTGCGCAGCAACTTCAGGCCCATCCAGAGCTTGGATAACCGCCATGTCTTTAAGTCGGCAGTCAAAGATGCTTGGCTGCCTGACCGGACTGACAGCGGCAGTGAACCATATGGTACAGAGGCTTCCAAAGGTAGGCTTGCTGAACTATAATTTTTAAGTATTATGACTATACTTTTTATTTATCTGTATCACCATGAATATGCAAATACAATATGAAACTGTCTATATAAAGCCTCTTATCATAGGCCAAATTATATCAAAACTGCATCAAAACCTCATCTAAATTATTCATAATATTTCCCTTATTATTTCTGTCAAAGTATTTCACTTTTCAGAGTATACACTGAGGCCACAACCCACCATAAAATTAAGAAAAAGTCATGAAAATTATGAATTTACTAACTTATTTAGTTAGGCTTGCCTTATGATGACAAATGATGCATTGTTTAAATGCTGAATTAAAGGAATTAAAAGACAAACTATACGTTTCTTTCAATACTCAGTTACAGAGCACCATTAAATTATCTTTTCTCCTGAAACTGCTCCAGTCTGGATGGTGACATTTATTAATTTTAATAAATGAGGGCTATTCAATGTCGCCTATATGCCCAGAGGAAACTGATTTTGTGTATGTATGTGTGTATGTGTGGTCTCAGCTCATCAGTCATTTCACAAGCAGGCTGGATAACTCACTTAGCATAAGGCAGTGGGAGGCAGAGCAGCCGTCCTCCCACTCCTGCCTTATTACCACTCACACAACACTGCATATTGTGCAGGTGTGCCTGTGTGAGCATACATGTGTGGGTGTATGTGTGCATGTGCACGTGTTTCACTCTGTATTTGTTATTGGTTGTGTGTGGCTTAGCCTCCTAGCATGGTTTGGCATGGAAAAATGGCAAAGTGGACAATTAGAGCTGAAAAACAACAGACAAACAGACATACAGCCAACATGCCTCCTACACACTCTCTGCAAGATGCTACCATAGCTACAGCTGAGTGGTTAAAGATGAGCATGAAGTGAACTTACAGATTGTGAGTGTTCACATGGCCTAAAACCCCTTTCCACCTCGTCACCTAACAATATGCAAACAAACAACACACAGGTGGTATTGTAGAATGGAAACCTAAAAACAAGATTTATGATAGAGCAGATGAATTACATGATTTTTTCCCCTCACTGTGCTATACATAACATTTTACTGTTGCTCAGACTGAACTCCTTCCTTCTGCTAGTGACTGTTTACCATCAGCCGTGATGGTTCATTTACTTTTGGGTCACTGAATGACTGGCAGTGTCACATTTAGTAAGTCAGAATGACCGACAGGCGTGTGCATATAGAAAAAAATAGGAACAGTGAAGATAATGCGAAATGCAGTTCTCATTTATAGTTTGTGAGTGACAGTTTTTCATTTGTGTTTCACTGTTTCCCTTTGTACTTTTTTTCCAAGTGCAGGAGCAAGCATTCTCTCTCCTGCCCTTCAAAACTGTCAGTAAAATCTTGCAAGGAATTCTCAGAAATGATCATTAATCTCTGGTGTTATCAGCCTATCACTATCTATGGCATTTATTTTGCACAGATGGTAAGTTTTTAACGTATTTCAATACACACACTCACACACACACACACACACACACACACACACACATACACACGCACACACAAACCTTTTTTTTTTCTGTTGTCAGAAAAAGAATACACCAAATACAATAACATCTGCATTGTGTGATTATAGACGATTAGAGGCAGTACACAGAGCTAGTCTGAGAAGGCAGCATAGGACAAGTTCTGATTTCAGGTGTAGATAACTGCTGATTTAGTCTGCTCTCAGTCTCAGTTTATAGTTATTGTTTTAACTGCTAAGCTCTAGCATAGTATGACCAGCACTTCATTGTGAGGCTGCCAAAGAGACTATAGAACTCTTAGGATTTCTGTAACTTTGTGTTATTAGATTTGCTGTAACTTTTATTCTGATAAGCAGGCAGAGGAACAGAAGAGTTTTTCAGCCCATGTTGATCCAAGGGTGTCAGATACTGATACAAATTGCTGACCTTCAGGAGGATAACCAGTGGCTGTATGAGGAGCTCAGTGCAGCTCCCCAGGACACTGTCCAGTGGGACCCTTCTACCTGTCCCACTTGATTGTCCTGTTCAATGCCAAAGCCATCTTGGGCTGAGGTTGTCACCCATGGCTGCAGGACAGTTGGCTTCGAGGCTCAACTAAGTCTGTCTAACCACTACAACATTCAGTCGGACGACATCCTTGCTTACCCTGGGGATGCTTCAGCTGGCCTTGGGTTGGACCCCAGTGTGCCACAACGCAATGCATGCATGCCCCTGTTGCCCTGTGCAGTGGGTGGTGATGTGGTGGTGATGTGCCTCCTGCCCTTGCAGCCCCAGATGGCTTCTCCTATAAGGCAGAGAATTGGCCATAATCTTAGGGTAATACATCCTCTGCTTGTGGTTTTCCAGCCCCTGTGCCAAGGGAAAAGGTCCCCATCAGGTTTGGGATGCTCAATAGTTCACCTCCTGCTGATTCCCTAGGTTTCCTGCCTTTTCAGCCCCAGGTGATGGACCTGAGGCTGAGACTGACACCACATTCCCCAGCCCTCAGCAGCCATGTCCACACCAACAACCTTACCTGTAGGCAATTCCATCATCAGAAACAGAAAATTCTTCAATGCCACCACACGGTGCTTCCCAGGAGACTCTGACATCCTGGAAAAAACTCTCAGGGTTGCTCCGCTCAGTTCCATCCTCAATTCAATGTATAACAATTCATATTGGCTCAGTTGGCACCAACAGTCTGAGTTGACAAAAAAGGATTTCATCAACCTTTTTAATTTTCTAAATAGCAGCGGAAAATCTGTCTCTGGTCCAATCCCCACAAGTGGGGACATTTAGTAGAATATGGCAGTACTGAACATGGGAGCACTTTTAAACAAATCATTTCTTAACAATGATCTTATTTTAGATGACAAAATTGACTGCATGTTTCTGACTAAGACATGGCTCAATATGGATGCCCCTGCCAGTCTCATTGAGACAGCACCACGAAATTTTAATTTTTCACACCAAGCCAGGAAAGACAGAAAAGGTGGTGGTACAGAATCTATCATCTCAGCCTCTCTTGGTTTTAGGGACACTCAACTGGAAGGCTACACAATCTTTGAACACCATAACATTGTTTTTAGCAGTCCTCCCATTCTGGCTGTTACAGTGTACTGGCCACCAGGAAGATGCACATCTTTTATATCTGAGCTGCTCTCTATTATCCATAAGTACGAGAGGATTATTATTTTAGGTGATTTTAATTTGCACATAGATAATCCATCTGACACCCATGAACTTAATCCAACATGTCACTATGTCTACTCATATACCTTAGACCTTGTTATTACTCATGAACTCTCCACCAAAATAACCTCTGCTGTGGATGTACGCATCTCTGACCATTTCTATGTCCTTTTCACTGTCGATTGTTTTACTAAACATGACTTCCCAGAAAATCAGGAAACTCTTTCTGAACACTGAAGTGGCTGCAAACTTAATCAGTCACTTAAAAATGATTTCAGCAGATATTATCCTTATCCTGTGATTTTATTATCAACAATTTTAACAGTAAACTGAGGGCAACCCTGGATAAAGTTTTTCCAGTGAAACTAAAGAAAACTACAAAACAAACAGCCCCTTACAGAAATGGAAAAATTAAACAATTAAAACAAAAATGTAGGATAGCCAAAAACAATGGCGCAAAACCAAACTAAAAGTTAATCAAAATAAACCCCAAATCCTCTTTTCCACCATTGACTAATTGATTAATCCTGTTTTTTAACAACTAAACTCACAGAGTCATGGGTTGCAATACGTAACCAACATTCTGTCTCATTGGTGTGCAGCCCTTGAGCCTTTGCTAATGGATCAACGCTATAGCCAGATGCTCCACACCTCACAGGGCCCAACAATACAAACAACAACACCCTGCTCAGGAAAGGCCAGGTGGAGTTGAGGTTGGTGTGTGGGTACACAGAAATGCATGCCCTCTTGTGGCCAAGCTGCAGTTTGGCTGTTAGAGGGCCAAGCCAAGATAAGTGTGGAGGATGTAGGGGGTGAGGACATGCTGCTTGTACTTGGCATGCTTACTCATGCCAACGGCCACTACTGCCTTATGAGTGGCAGGCGTCGGCTGTATCAGAGAGGAAAAAAGTGCCCTTGAAGGGGAACAGCAACAGCAACAGAACACTACTTAATATACACCAAAATACATACAAAACCCGCATCCCTTAGACCAGTGGTTCTCAAAGTTTTTCTGTCAGGCCAACATTTGGAGAAAGAAAAATTTCTGGGCCCCCCAACCCGAGCAAAATTTGGGCACAAGGGGGCACAATCCAGTGTCTTCATGTGCTCTTCATGTGCCGGTTCCAAGTCCAGGTAAATGCAGAGGTTTGTGTCAGAAAGGGCATGCGACATAAAATTTAAGCATGCGAATCACAAATATGACTTCCATACCAGATCGGTCGTGGCCCGGGTGAACAACGACTACCACTGGTGCTGTTGACCTACAGGGTGTGTTATGACCCTGGGTCATTATGTATGTGATTTGTTGTGTGTGGTTTGTTTGTTGTTAGCTCTCTCCTCCCCAGTTCTTGGTGTGTATGTGTATGTGTGTGTGAGAGAGAAAGGAGTGGGCGTGGAGTGTAAGGTGGTTGGTCGGTTCAAACTGGCTTGGTTCCTGGATTGATTCAGCTCTTCCGGGAT
The DNA here is from genome assembly GCF_900324485.2 of Mastacembelus armatus. Classification (NCBI taxonomy): domain Eukaryota; kingdom Metazoa; phylum Chordata; class Actinopteri; order Synbranchiformes; family Mastacembelidae; genus Mastacembelus; species Mastacembelus armatus. Next base: position 13,235,269 of record NC_046637.1, on the reverse strand, counting down.
GACTATAAGAAGCCCACTGACTGCAGCCCGAGAGAGCTCTTCTCCATCTCTGCCACTCCCAAACCAGCACTCTTAGTGTGAACTTTGTGTCAGTCGGAAGCGTGGAAATTGTTATTAGTTTGGTAATGTATGTTTTGAGAAAGAACTATGTGACATCTTCGCACTGTATATATTGAGCACCTAATATTCTTCATGTAGATTAAAATCCAGTTATTTATTTTACGTTTTTCTCCTGTGTTTTTGTTAGGAGACCGGGGAAGGAAACCTGTCTTTTTGTTGGATTCTTTTTGTTAGGAAAAAGTAGGGCTACTCTAGCGTTTTTGTTTGTTGTTTGTTCTGGGTTCATGGAGTATTTTAGTTTCTACCTGTCTTTTTGTTGGTTTTGTTTTGTTAAGAAATAGTAGGGCTGCGTTGTTTGATTGTTTTGGGCATTCGGAGGGTTATTTATTGTTATTATTGTATTTACTGTTTTCCCAAAATAAATGACTTTCGTAAATTGTATTTGGTGTGCTGCGGGAGTTATTTGAGAGTGGGAAAGTTTTGGAGGAAAACTCACATCGTGTTACGTACCGGTATCCCCTAGGCCGGTCATAACAGGTGCCAGTGGAAATTGGACTACTGTTAGTCAGAGAAGGAGAGGAGGAAGGCATGTTCGTAGGAAAAGAGAGAAGTGGAAGGGCAGGAGTGTAGGACTTAGAGTAGGGACTTTGAATGTAGGGACTTTTTCAGGGAAAACTAGAGAGCTGGCTGATATGATGGAGAGAAGAAAGGTGGATATCTTGTGTGTTCAGGAGACCAGGTGGAAATGTAGCAAGGCTTAGATTAGGAGCAGGATTCAAAGCTATTTTATCATGGTGTGGATGGAAAGAGGAATGGAGTAGGAGTTATCCTGAAGGAGGATTTTTCTAGGAATGTTCTGGAGGTTTACCTCCTGACACTCTCTATAGAGACACTCTCTTTAGAGAGTGTCAGATTGGGTGATGAGTCTGAAGCTGGAAGTTGAATGTTGTTAGTGGTTATGCCCCACAGGTAGAATGTAAGTTAGAGGAGAAAGAGAAATTCTGGAGGGAGATGGAGGAAGTGATTCAGGGTATCCCCCTAGTGGTGAGAGAGTGGTGATTGGGGCAGACTTCAACAGACATGTTGGTAAGGGAAACAGAGGTGACGAGGAAGTGATGGGAAGGTTTGGTATGCAGGACAGGAATGCAGAAGGACAGATGGTGGTAGACATCGCAAAAAGGATAGAAATGGCTGTAGTGAACACATTTTTCCAGAAAAGGGAGGAGCATAGTGTGAGATATAAAAGTGGAGGCAGGAGCACACAAGTTGATTACATCTTGTGTGGACCTTTCAACCTGAAAGAGATCAGTGACTGCAAAGTAGTGGTTGGGGAGAGTGTAGCCAGACAGCATAGGATGGTGGTGTATAGGATGACTCTGGTGGTGGGGAAGATGAAGAGGACAAGGGCATAGCAGAGGACCAAGTGGTGGAAGTTGAGGAAGGAAGAGGGTTGTTTGGTGTTCAGGGAGGGACTGAAACAGGCTCTGGGAGCTCAGGAGGTTCTTCCAGATGACTGGAAAGCTACAGCTAAAGTGATCAGGGAGACAGGTAGGAGGGTACTTGATGTGTCATGTGGAAAGAGGAAAGCAGATAAGGAGACTTGGTGGTGGAACGAGGAAGTTCAGGAGTGTGTCAAGAGGAAAAGGTTAGCTAAGAAGAAGTGGGACACTGAGAGGACAGACAGCAGTACAGGGAGATGCAGCGTAAGGTGAAGGTAGAGGTGGCCAAGGCCAAACAAAGGGCGTATGAGCATTTGTATGATAGGTTGGACACTAAAGGAGGGAGAGGTGGAGTTGTACAGGTTGGCGAGGCAGAGAGATGGAGATGGGAAGGATTAGGTTAGGGTGATCAAGGATGGATGGAAATGTGTTGACAGGTGCCACAAGTGTGATGGAAAGATGGAAGGAATAATTTGAAGAGTTGATGAATGAGGAAATATTAAAGGGCACAGAGTACAAGAGGTGACTGTTGTGGAGCAGGAAGTAGCAAAGATCTGTAAGGATGAAGTGAGGAAGGCGTTGAAGAGGATGAAGAGTGGAAAGGCAGTTGGTCCTGACGAGGTATGGAAGTGTTTAGGAGAGGTGGCAGTAGAATTTTTGACTGGGCTACTTAACAAGATCTTGGAGAGTGAGAGGATGCTTTAAGAATGGAGGAGAAGTGTACTGGTGCCCATTTTTAAGAAATGGGAGAGTTGTGTAAACTACAGAGGAATAAAGCTGATGAGTTCACACAATGAAGTTATGGTAAAGAGTAGTGGAGGCTAGGCTGAGGTCAGAAGTGAGCATTTGTGAGCAGCAGTATGGTTTCATGCCAAGAAAGAATACCACAGATACAATATTTTCTTTGAGAATGCTGATGGAGAAGTACAGAGAAGGCCAGAAGGAGCTGCATTCTGTCGGATTTGGAAAAAGCATATGACAGGGTGCCGAGAGAGGAGCTGTGGTTTTGTATGAAGAAGTCTGGAGTGACAGAGAAGTATGTTCGAGTGGTGAAGGACATGTATGAGAGCTGTAAGACAGTAGGTGTGACAGAGGAGTTCACGGTGGAGGTGGGATTGGACCAAGGATCGGCTTTGAGCCCCTTCTTGTTTGCTGTGGTGATAGAAAGGCTGACAGATGAGGTTAGACAGGAATCTCCGTGGACCATGATGTTTGCAAATGTTGTCATCTGTAGTGAGAGCAGGGAGCAGGTGGAGGAATATCAAGAGAGATGGAGGTTTGCTCTGGAAAGGAGAGGAATGAGGCTTAGCCACAGTAAAACAGAGTACATGTGTGTAAATGAGAGGGACTTAAGTAGAACGGTGAGGTTATAGGGAGTAGAGGTGAAGAAGGTGGAGGATTTTAAGTACCTAGGATCAACAGTCCAGAGCAATGAAGAGTGTGGAAAAGAAGTGAAGAGACGTGTGCAAGCAGGATGGAACGGGTGGAGGAAAGTGTCAGGTGTGATATGTGACAAAAGAGTGTCAGCAAGAATGAAAGGAAAAGTGTACAAGACAGTGGTGAGACCAGCAATGTTGTATGGTTTAGAGACAGTGGCACTGAGAAAAAGACAGGAGGGCGGAGCTGGAGGTAGCAGAGCTGAAGGTGTTGAGGCTCTCTCTGGGAGTGACGAGGATGGATAGGATCAGGAATGAGTACATCAGAGGGACAGCTCATGTTAGATGTTTTGGAGAAAAAGCCAGGGAAGCCAGATTGAGATGGTTTGGACATGTTCAGAGGAGGGACAGTGAATACATTGGTAAAATGATACTGAGGTTAGAGCTGCCAGGAAGGAGGCCTAGAGGAAGACCAAAGAGGAGGTTCTTGGATGTAGTGAAGAAGGACATGAGGATAGTTGGTGTGGTTGTGGTTGAATGGAGGCAGATGATTCGCTGTGGCGACCCCTTAAAGGAGCAGCCGAAAGGAAAAGAAGAAGCAGGTCTATGTGGTTAGACACTAGTCTCCATCACTCACTGCTATCTAGACATCTCCCCTGTCAGGGTATCTGCAGGTTTCTAAGAGTGTCACGACTGGGAACATAGATTCCCAGCCGTCTCTTGTTTTGGAATTCTCCCCGTGCGTCTGGTCTCTCCGAACTTCCGGTGATTAGTAGCCTACTCCTCTCACCTGTCTCTCTTTCAGGATTCCCCGTATATATCCTCCCTGGTCGCCACGGTCAGGTGCGGGATTGTCTGCTTCGCCAGTCAAAGAACTACGCCGAGACATCTCTCCAGCTTCGCCGTTCACCGCCGCACTAAGGAGCTATGTTCCGGTCCTAAGCTTTGGATCGACTCACGCCGTCCCACTCCTCCTGGTGTTTCCCGTGACCAGTCGTCAGCGACGATCTGTGAAGTATTACCCCTTTTTCGGTTTCTGTGGAACAGCGCGTGGATCTTGAGTGAACTGATTTATGTAGGGTTGACCTGAAAGACTTTAATGAAGAATTGATTAGAATGTTTTGCCCTCCACCGTTTTTCCTGAGTTTTGTTTTGGAGGTGTTTTTCTTTATGCCCAAGGAATCTATGTTTGTGTTCTGCCGCTACCCGGATCCCTGACCAGGATTACACTGCACCGCCAGATATTGCTCTGCGGACCCAGCCCCGGTTCTTCCTCCATCAACCTCGACTCCCCGTGGACTTACCCGGTGTGGGCCTAGGTGCAAGCCACACGACGACCGACTTCCCCGGAATTTACATGCTATGCTCCTTGGTCTCCATTCAAGCCTCCAGCCCTTGTTGTTTTGAAAATAAACTCGTTACCTGCATTCTAGAGTGTGTGGCATTTCTGGTCCTCTGATTTTCCGGAACCTGACAAAGAGCTAGATTTAAGACTTTTTAAGACCTTTTTAATACCACGCAGAATGAAATTTAAGACCAATTTTGTAGAAATAAAATAAAACATCACACAATAAAACCAATTCCCATAACACACTGTTTATTGATATAAACTGTTTACACACCGTTTGATTTATTGAGTAAAACAAAAATAAAATGCCAGGTGTTTTCCGGCAGGTTTCCACAGCCGCTTTGTGTTATTCACACCACATGTGGGTCTCCAAAGCTTTCATACCCATTGTTCCGAGATTTACATTTTTTTGCACAGCCTGCACCGGACCTTGAACACGTTGCCACTAACTGGACTTAACCACAGTGCAAAATTAGGGTTTTGTAACCAATTGCCATTAAATTTACATTTACCCATGGTAAAAGACTAAAAAAGACAAACTTTTCCACGGTTCATGCAGCTGCTGGAAAGCATGTGTTAAATGAACTCCACTCAAACGCGTATTTTAGTTGGTTCCACCTATTTCGTTCTGCGTAACAAATACGCGAAAGGATTTCAAATTGATTTTAAGATGAAAATAAAATCTTTATGGGGTCTGTTAGATTTCATTTTAAGACCTTTAAAATGCAAATTTGAGACATTTTAATGCTAATTAAGGCCTTAGTTTTATAATATGGAATTTAAGACTTTTTAAGGATCCGCGGATCCCTGTGCATGTGTGAGAGAAGCGGCCCACAATTGTGTTCCACAAAAGGAATATGAGAAGTCATTATTTAAAGCTTATTGCCAGAGTTAGATGATCAATGTGTGTGCATCCTTTTTTTTATATATTTTTAGGACAACTTTATAGCAGGAAATATAGATGAATGCACTTATAGCAATATTTGCTATGTGCACTGCCCCTGTTAAATCAATAAACAAATGAAATCTGGAAAAAGGGGGCCAGGTGAATTTGTCTAACTTATAAAAATTGGGGGAAATGGTTATAGCCCTATTAACCCTTATGTAATGTTTGGGATGTTCTCATCCACCAAGGGTATTTTTTCACTCTTAATTTGGCTGTAACTTTCACTGTATTTCACCAAATGGAATGATTTTTGGTGACAAACCTTAATTTGACATAAATTTTGGAAATATGATCTAGAAATTTTCCATAGGTTAATAATACACTGTGGGCAAATTCACTACCATTTCGTTATGTTCGGGACGAAAACATACACCCAAGTAAACTGCTGTAAAAATATCAGATAAATTTTTTTTTCAACTTTTTTTACATAAATCTGCTAAATGTTAAAAAAAAATTCCAGGATTTTAATGGGACCACTTGGTTGTAAACAGTAAAATAACTAAAATCCGTAATTTTCCCTAATCCCCATGTAATAAATCACTGTGGACTGGACTGTTTAATTGGTGCAATTACAAATAAAGGAAACAGGTTCCTCACTGGATTCAACAGCACACAAATGACATGATGCATGGTTTGAGGGTGTGAGGGCAAAGACTGAAAGAACACAATGATCCATGAATGAAGATGCTAGTGGATCGGAATACAGGACCATGATAATGATCTTTTCCCAACTCTAGTAAAGACAAGTGAGTCTATTTTATGTACTTTGTGTGGTAACATGAAGAGATAGATATGCTGGGTGCAGTGACTGAAGGCAGCATTCCCAAATTCCTGTCCTGACAGTAGGCTTGATGTAATGAAATCTGTCTCATAACTAGAAAAACCCCTCAGTGATAAAAAAAATGTTAGCAACAGCAGCTTGCTCTGGAATATTACTTGCAAATGCTTGCAAAGAGCTGGAGGTGATATCCTGCAAGTTCTGCTGGAAAGACTGAACACACACACATGCACACATACACAATATAATTTGCTGATATAGTTCATATAAAACTCATATAAAAGCCAGAAACTAAGCTTTCTATGCACAACCCTGTAAAGGGTTAATGGGGCCACTTGGTTGTCAACATTAAAAAGCACAAATTTTACCTCTTTCCAACAGGGGAAAGCACCAACCATCAAGAATGCATGATTATATAGTGTCATGGCTGTGCAGTCAAAAAATGTCGTTATAGTGACAGTCAATGGGGCAAAAACATCGACGAATAGTAAATTCGTCCAAAAAAATTAAAATCCAATGCTGCACAAAAACAATGCAATCTTTGATATATCCAAGACTGTGATAGGGGGCAAAAAAATATCTAGTTCACAATCACTTATATTGAAAATTACGGAGCCCCCGAAGGGGCATGGAAGAAAAGAAATAAAATCGTAATCCCGAGAAACTTTTGCGAGATCCCGAGAAACTTTGCGAGATCCCGAGAAACTTTTGCGAGATCTCGCAAAAGTTTTGCGAGATCCTGAGAAACCTTCTCATTGTAAATCTACTTCCGGGTCAGACTGTCTCCATGGAAACGACAACAATGGAAAGAATACAAGTGTGGGAGCAGTTCGTAGAGTTTTATTTTGAGCTAGGGCTCAAATACAGAGACATTAAATCAGTGCTTGGCAGTAAACACGGTTTTTACCTAAGTGAGAGACACCTGAAGAGAATACTTAACAAAAGGGGTTATTTGAGAGAGATCTTTGCATGTTGACCCTGAGGTGTCTGAGAAAATCAGAATATGTACCTCAGTTGTCATAGAATAAAGACGCAAACAACAAAGTAAGTGTATTTATGCACCTGCTGCCTTTTGATGAGAAGTACAGACTAAACAAAAACAAGGTAAGTGGATTTAAACACTGGCATGCCATCCTGCTGGTTTGTGGTTCATTTGGTTTGTGGTTCATTTTGTGGTGAGAAGAGCAGCAAGTGAGTAGTGGCTTCATTTATACCAAAGGGCGGGCGGGCGAGCGGGCGGCCACGGCAAAACAAGTACAAGGAAAACATGGTCCATCTGGTCCAAGGTTACTGATGAGGTATAACCCTGTAAAAATGTCCGAAGCCGTTCAGGTGGAAAGCCTCTCCGGCAGGCGTGGGTCCGCGGCCGCTCGAGTGGACGGCCTCTCCGACAGGCGTGGGTTCAAAACCACTCGGGTGGACGGCCTCTCAGGTGAGCGTGGTCTTTGGGCGAACATGGAGAACGGCTCCATGGGCGAACATGGACCCTGGATCGTCTTGAGGGGGCAGGCCCAGGAGTTAACCAATGAGGTGCTGACCACAAGGTCGGCACTGGCTCTAGTCCTTCGGTGCTAGACTCTGATTATGGGGGTGGTTCCGGGGCTGGCTCCGCAGCACTGGGCTCGGGCTCTGCAGCGCTGGGCTGTGGAAACACTGGCGGCCGTGGCTGTGGCAGCTGTGGACTCTGGGGCAGCTGTGGGAACCCTGGCGGCCATGGCTGTGGCAGCTGTGGACTCTGTGGGCATTCTGGCGGCAGCCCTGGGCACTCTGGCAGGAGCTGGGGACTCTGTGGCGGCTGTGGCAGCTGGGGTAACTGTGGCAGCTGTGGAAACTCTGGTAACTGTGTGGAAACTCTGGTAACCGTGGCGCCTGTGGAAACTCTAGTAACCGTGGCAGCTGTGGAAACTCTGGTAACCGTGGATTCCGTGGCGGCTCTGGCCACTCTGGACACTGTGGACACTGTGGCCCGGACGGCCCTGGGGACTCTGGTGACTGTGGCCCGGACTCCGGTGGCTGTTGTCTGGACAACCCTGAGGACCCCGGTGGCTGTGGACCAGACTCTGGTTGCTGTGGATTGGACTCTGGTTGCTGTGGACCGGACTCTGGTTGCTGTGGCCCTAGAGGTTCTGGAGGCTTGGCCAGCTGCGGCGACTCTGGAAGCTTTGGAGGCTCGGCCGGCTGTGGTGGCCGTGGTGACTCTGAAAGCTCTGGAGGCTCTAGTAACTCTGGAGGTTCTGGTAACTCGGGAGGCTGTGGTAACTTGAGAGGCTCTCAGGAAACTGTGGCTCGGACAGTTCTGGACACTGTCAGCTCTGGACACTGTGGCTCGGACAGCTCTGGACACTGTGAAAACTGGGGGAACTGTGGTCTGGACGAGCCTGAGGTCTGCGGTGGCTGTGGTCCGGACGACCTGGAGGTCTCCGGTGGCTGTAGTCCAGATGACCCTGAGGTCTCCAGTGGCTGTGGACCTGGATGCTCTGGAGGCTCGACCTGCTGCAGCGGCTCTGAAGACTCTGGAGGCTTGGCCTGCTGCTGCGGCTCTGAAGACTCTGAAAACTCAAAGGGAACCTTTTCAGCCGGTGGCAACTCCGTTGTCGTCGTTGAGGCTGATGGTCCAATGGTACTTCCTGCTGCTGTGCAAGATGTTCGAGCTGCTGCAGCGCAGGTGACTCAGGTTGCTGTGGGGGTGAAGGAGACTGTGACGAGGGAGACTGTGGCGAAGGAGACCGAGGCACTGGGGACCAAGGCACTGGGGACTGTGGCTGTAAACCCGGCTGTTTGGTCCGAGGTAGACTCCTCGGAATGAAACCTCCTGGTCTAATGGCAAGGCGGGTTCCCCAATAGGGGTTCCGACTGGGGCAGGTAAGGAAGTCCTCCTCTTCATCGATGGACTCCCAGTCAGAAGAGGCTAGCTTATCTGGCTGTAGACTGGACGGAGTAGCAAATGGAACCCGATAAAAATGACCCCCACAGTGCATGATTGGTACCTGGGTTGCTGGGTCATCCAAGAACTCGTCTGGGTCATCTTCATCTGCCAAATAATGATAATAAATAATTATAATCCATGGTGTATCTCTCGTCATCTTTCCGGGCTTGATTACAAAAAAAGGTGAGAAGGTCGACTTGGTCAGAGGTTTGCTCCTGGGGCTTGTCAGAGGATGGAGAGTCACACTGGGACTTGGTGATTAAACTTCCCATCCTCAGGCATGGTGGTTAGGGCTTTACAAGGCAGAGTGTGGTCCATTTACTGGCCAGGTTGTACTATCATGAACTGGGTGAAACAGAGGACCAATAATTCGCCGCTCTGGTACTCAGGTAGCAAGATTGAACTTTATTTGAACAGAAAAGACAGTTTTAAGGCAGGGAGTGAGTGACCAGTCAGTGGGAGTGGATCCGGAGAGTCTCTGGTGAGGGAGGCTTTGAGCAAGGCCAGGTTCGGTGACACCGGGATCGTCGCCACAGATGGGATGGCTTGATCCAGACGGCTTCCGCTGAGCGATATCTAGCAATTCAATTCGATTGACAGCAGAGCAAGTCTCCTGGGTCCCGGGATCCAGATGACCTAGGTAATCGCTCAGAGGAGACAAGGGTCAGACAGCTGTCAGTACTTTGACGAAATTCCTTCCTCTAGACAGGAGCTCCCTCATTTCTCAGAGAAGGGAAACATGATTTAAAAGAACAAACTTCGTAGCTGGGTGGTGGGTCACAAAGGTTCAATAATCCGCTCACAGTCTTAACCCTCTGGGGTCGACGCATGCGCCGGCGCGTTTTGACTCATCTTTTCCTGATAAGGCCGAAACAAACTTAAATTACTCCGTCAATTCTGATCGTACAGATAAAAGAAGTACATCATTCAAATCTGTAAAGGGTCTACTTTTAGTTGTATACCATCATAATAAAAACAAAACATTGTGCTTTTTTTAAATAAAGAAAGCCAACAGGGTGCGCTCTCGGCCTTTTCTGTCTCTACCATTTCTCTTCACAGACGCGTAAATAAAACAACCAGAATCTCAGCGAATACTTGCCTCATAAAAATAAGAATTATATGGCTAGAAAGCTTGAAATGTTTTCTTTTAAGTGAAACAATTCAAGTCAAAAACAAATCATCACTTTTTATTTAATATTTAATATGAACGTAAGGAGAAGTCCGTTTTTTCCTCTCTCACCTCATTACAGGTAATGCGGTCCCGCCTTGTACACTGTTCACTGTTCACATGTAAATAATCTCAGGTGAACCAGGTAAATATGTGCACACCCCCGAGAAATGACATAAAACGTCAAACTTCATCATAGAATTTACTCACTTTTTCTGCGCGTTTGGATGATTACGCACGTGAAGCAGTGCTCCTTACATTCCACACAGAGACAAATAGTTTAGCTTGTCCTCAGAGTAAAAACACTGATTTTTACTCAAATGAGGATCGTTTGGCTCCTCATTGTTTTGTATTATGCTGCACTAATCCTCTCCCATCTACATTGACTGAAAGGCTCATTATGCGCGTCTTTGTCTGGTCGTTCAGTGCGTTTTTTGTGTTCTCAGGTAAATCACTATTCATCCTCAGACACACCCTCTTGCTTATGGCCTTTCTGGACAAAAAGTGTCTTAGAAAATTTAAATCAGTGTATTGTTTACTGTGAATGCGTGAACCAGATGACATTCACAGCACTCTGAAGTAAACACTTTAGCCTACAACATGCTGGTCTCCAAAGTCTTGTGAACCAATGTTCTGTTTGTGTTTTATGGTCTTATTTCAGTGAGTAAAAAATTGTAGTTTTTCACTAACCATGCATAAACACTTTTTTCTCAAAAACACAATCTTTCTGCTCACATATATTGTAGCCAATTTTGTGCTGATTACAGTGTTATTAGACTTTAGACATTGATATGTTTAAAAGACACTGAAAAAAGCACAAATGTCAGGACATGTCAAAATTTGTCCAGGCCCCCAAAACCCCTTCAGACCCCAGAGGGTTAATCAAAATAAAATCCAACTTCAAAACTGGACTGGTGGTAGACTGGTGATCTAAGAGTTCTGAGGTGAGTAGCTGAACATCCGGGTAAGCGAATCACTTTTGTCTTGCAGGCGTGTCGTGTTGTGTGTGTTGTGTGGTTCGTCTGCAGACTGGCGGCAGACTAGCTGTGGTTTGTCACACCTGGGAACCGGCTAGACTTTGAACGGTTCACTGGCTGCTGCATTCCGGTGCTGGTCGGGTACCTTTCTGTTTTGACCGGTGTTTGTTGCTATTTCCTGACTTAGCGCTCGTTGGCCTACCGGTTAGCTTAGCTAGCTAGTTAGCTTGCTAACATGGCCTCTCCCTCTCTCTCTCTTTCTTGCTCGGTGTGCCACATGTTTAGTTATTCCTCTGCCTCCTTTAGCGATAATGATACCTGTATTAAGTGTAAGGTTCTGTTAGCCTTGGAGGCGAGGATCACTGATTTGGAAGCGCGGCTCCGCACCTTCGAACAAAAGCCAGCTAGCCTAGCCCCGTTAGCTGGTGTGGAGCCACCGAGCTCAGGGTCTGTTAGCGGTCCAAGGGCAGCTCCGGAGCAGCCCGGAGAATTAGCCTGGGTGACGGTCCGAAGGAAACATACTCCTAAGCAGAAGCCCACGGCTCATCACCTGCCTGTTCACGTTTCTAATAGATTTTCCCCGCTCAGCGACACACCCGCTGAGAAACCGACTCTGATAATTGGCGATTCCATAGTCAGGAACGTGAAAATAGAGACACCAGCGACCATAGTCAAATGTATTCCTGGGGCCAGAGCGGGCGACATCGAGTCAAATCTGAAGCTGCTGGCTAAGGCTAATCGGAAATATGGGAAAATTGTTATTCACGTCGGCAGCAATGACACCCGATTACGCCAATCGGAGGTCACTAAAATTAATGTTGAGTCGGTGTGTAACTTTGCTAAATTAATGTCGGACTCCGTAGTTTTCTCTGGACCCCTCCCCAATCTGACCAGCGATGACATGTTTAGCCGCATGTCGTCGTTCCGTCGCTGGCTGTCTAGGTGGTGTCCAGCAAACGATGTGGGCTTCATAGACAATTGGGCCACTTTCTGGGGAAAACCCGGTCTGATAGCGAGAGATGGCATCCATCCCACTTTGAATGGTGCAGCTCTCATCTCTAGGAATTTGGCCGAGTTTCTTAGCCGACCTAAAGCCTGACAATCCAGGGTGGGGACCGGGATGCAGAGACTCAGTCTAAAACGCTTCTCTGCAGTTTCCTTAGAGCCGCCGCCCCCTTCAAACCACATAGAGACTGTGTCTGCCCCTCAAACATATAAATCAAACAAATCAGAAGTTAACAGAAGAGGAGTTATTCATAAAAGCTTAATAAAAATTAAGACCACTCCTCTTATTGAACAGAAAAACAGAACTGTCAAATGTGGATTATTAAATATTAGGTCCCTTTCTTCTAAATCTCTGTTAGTAAATGATTTGATAACTGATCACCAAATTGACCTACTTTATCTTCCTGAAACCTGGTTACAGCAGGATGAATATGTCAGTCTGAATGAATCAACCCCCCTCAGTCATAAAAATTATCATGTTCCTCGAAGCACAGGTCGAGGTGGAGGAGTAGCTGCAATCTTCCAGTCAAACTTATTATTAAACTTTCATCCTCAGAACAGTTATAACTCATTTGAGAGCCTCACTCTTAGTCTCTCACATACAAACTGGAAAACACAAAAACCAGTTCTACTTGTCATTTTGTACCGTCCACCTGTTCCTTACTCAGAGTTTTTAACTGAATTCCCTGACTTCCTGTCTGATTTAGTGCTTAGATCAGATAAAGTCATTATAGTGGGAGATTTTAACATTCATGTAGATGTTGAAAATAACAGCCTCAGCATTGCATTTAATTCTATATTAGATTCAATTGGTTTCATTCAAAACGTTAATAAACCCACCCACTGTTTTAATCACACCCTTGATCTTGTTCTGACCTATGGCATCGAAATTGAACATCTAATAATTTTCCCCCCAAATCCTGTTTTGTCAGATCATTCTTTAATAACTTTCGAATTTAAAATGATGGATCATGCAGCGTCTGGAAGAAAATTCCACTACAGCAGATGTTTATCCGACAACGCTGTTAATAAATTTAAGAAAATGATTCCATCTTTATTTGCATCTATGCCAAGTATAAACATAATGGAGGGCAGCTGCCTTAATCCTACTCCTTACCAAATTGATCATGTTGTTGACAGCGCTGTAACCTCACTGCGTGAAACGCTTGATTCTGTAGCCCCTCTGAAAAAGAAGTTAGTGATTCAGAGAAGACTAGCCCCATGGTATAATTTACATGTTCGTACCTTAAAGCAGGCATCACGAAGGCTGGAAAGGAAGTGGCGTTCCACAAACTTAGAGGAAATTTTTCTAGCCTGGAAAAACAGTCTACTAACATATAAAAAAGCTCTCCGTAAAGCCAGAACTGCATACTATTCATCACTAATAGAGGAAAATAAGAACAATCCCAGGTTTCTTTTCAGCACTGTAGCCAGGCTGACAAAAAGTCACAGCTCCGTTGAGCCCAGTGTTCCCTTAGCTCTCAGCAGTGATGAATTTATGAGTTTCTTTACAAATAAAATCACAACTATTAGAGATAAAATTCAGCAGATGCTTCCTCTACCTGCAATAAATGAATCTTCTACTACAGTAGCTCTTGAATCATCTGTAGGACCTCAGTTATGTTTAGACTGCTTCTCTCCTATAGATCTCTCTGAATTTACATCAGTAGTTGCTTCATCGAAATCATCAACGTGTCTCTTGGACCCCATCCCGACTAGACTGCTTAAAGGCACCCTGCCATTAATGAACTCATCTTTATTGGACTTGGTAAATTTATCTCTAGTATCAGGCTACGTACCACAGGCCTTTAAGACTGCAGTAATCAAACCTTTACTCAAAAAGCCTAGTCTTGATCCAGGTGTCTTGGCTAATTATAGACCAATATCCAACCTGCCATTTATTTCTAAAATCCTAGAAAAAGCTGTTGCTAAGCAGCTATCAGACCACTTACACAGGAATGAACTATTTGAAGATTTCCAATCAGGATTTAGAGCACATCATAGTACAGAAACAGCACTGTTGAAAGTTACCAACGATCTTCTCTTAGCCTCAGATAATGGACTTGTTTCGATACTTGTCCTCCTAGACTTTAGTGCAGCATTCGACACCATTGACCACAACATCTTATTACAGAGACTGGAGCATGTGATTGGTATCAGAGGAACAGCGTTAAAGTGGTTCCAATCCTATTTATCGGACAGATTCCAGTTTGTTCATGTCCATGATGAACCTTCCACACGAACAAAAGTTAGTTATGGAGTTCCACAAGGTTCTGTGCTAGGACCGATTCTGTTCACCCTGTACATGCTTCCTTTAGGATATATCATTAGGAAGCACTCTATTAATTACCACTGCTATGCGGATGACACTCAGTTATATCTATCTATTAAACCTGTTAACACAAACCAGTTAACCAGACTTCAAGCCTGTCTAACTGACATAAAGGCTTGGATGACCAGTAACTTTTTACTTTTAAACTCGGAGAAAACAGAAGTCATTATATTTGGGCCTAAAAATCTCAGAAATAACTTTTCTAAAATTATAGCTACTCTAGATGGCATAGCCCTGGCCTCCAGCACTACTGTAAAAAACCTTGGAGTTATTTTTGACCAGGACATGTCCTTTAACTCACACATAAAACAAATTTCTAGAACTGCATTCTTTCACCTGCGCAACATTTCCAAAATTAGGAACATCCTGTCTCAAAATGATGCAGAAAAACTAGTCCATGCGTTTGTTTCCTCAAGGCTAGATTACTGTAACTCATTACTATCTGGATGTCCTAATATCTTAATAAAAAGCCTCCAATTAATCCAGAATGCCGCAGCCAGAGTCCTGACAGGAACTAGCAAGAGAGATCATATTTCTCCTATATTGGCTTCTCTTCATTGGCTCCCTGTAAAATATAGAATAGAATTTAAAATCCTTCTTCTCACATACAAATCCCTTCATAATCAAGCTCCTTCATACCTTAAAGACCTCATAGTACCATATTATCCCAATAGACCACTTCGCTCTCAGAGTGCAGGCCTACTTGTGGTTCCCAGAGTTCTCAAAAGCAGAATGGGAGGCAGAGCCTTTAGCTATCAAGCTCCTCTCCTGTGGAACCAGCTCTCAGCCTGGGTTCAGGAGGCAGACACTCTCTGTACTTTTAAGGCTAGACTTAAAACCTTCCTCTTTGACAAAGCATATAGTTAGGGCTGGCTTCAGGCAACCCTGAACCATCCCTTAGTTAGTTATGCTGCTATAGGCCTAGACTGCCCGAGGACCATCGGTGCACTGAGCTCCCCTACCCTACCCCCCCCCCCTTCTCTCCCACCTCATGTATATTCCACCATTGAATGTTACTAACCTTGTGCTCTCTCTCTCCCCTAGTTTGTGCTCTCTCCCTCCTCCCTCCCTCTCTCTCTCTCTCTCTCTGTACCTTCTGCAGGTGTCCCTGGTCCTGGAGCTGTTTATCGCTGATGTGCAGTTACTGGCCCCACCAACTTGCAGTGTCTATTTGTTGTTTATTGTTGCTGTTCTTTTCTCTCTGCTCTATCCACTCACCCCAACCGGTCGAGGCAGATGGCCGCCCAAACTGAGCCCGGTTCTGCTGGAGGTTTTTTTCTTCCGTTAAAGGGAGTTTTTTCCTCTCCACTGTCGCCAAGTGCTTGCTCATAAGGGAATTGTTGGGTTTTTAGTTTTAGTTTTTGTAAAGTGCCTTGAGATGATTTGTATTGTGATTTGGCGCTATACAAATAAAATTGAATTGAATTGAATTGAAAACCCCTCCTGGGTTCACTTAACTTTGTTGTCAGTTCTTTAAACAAAAAACTCGAGCTTGAGTGGCTCCTTCCTTATTCCTCTTGCACAAACATAACTCCATCAAAAAAACTTAGCTTACCACAAAGGGATGAGACAGCGGTCAGGAGTTCTCTTGGTGTCTTCCATGTCATGGCGTAGGTCGAGGTAGAAACAATAGGAAAGCTTGGGTCGCGGCAACAAGAAAACGACAGACAACCTGGCGGTTTGTCTGTGGCCGAGGCATCGTATTTATCTGTAGCTTGGCGAGAAAAACACAGGTGAACTCAATCCATGCAATCAAATCAAAACACACACAGTAAAAAGTGCCTGATCCCCTTGGCTCTCCAAAGCAAAAGCATTAAACAGGACGCCGAGTTGCAGATCATGACATTTTATATTGAAAATAAGTCATTTTGTGTGTTTTTTCCACAATTAAAGACACTCACACCTGTCTTTCTGCATAGCACCCCTGTTTTCTGATATCAACAACAGCAGTAACAACTCACGTGCCCTGTTTGCTACAGGCTACAGTGAGTAGATTAACAAACCCTCCGTCTCCATTGCCATCAGAACTAATTTCACCATCGTCATTTTACACCTGTAAATGACAAAAGAGTTGAAGAGATCATCTCAGGTCTGAGTTCATCCACCTGCTGCCTCGAGCCTAGTTAATAACACAATACAGTCTGGAACATTTCCAAAGGCCTTGAAAATTGTGGTCATCAAGCCTCTCCTGAAGAAAAACAGTTATGATACCACATTACTGAACAACTACCGACCCATATCAAACATGGCATTTTTAGGTAAAGTCCTTGAAAAAGTTGTTTACCAGCAACTTACTGACTTTCTCCTGTTAAACAACTGCTTTGATGATTTTCAGTCAGGTTTTAGGCCCCATCACAGCACTGAGACTGCACTCATCAAGGTGACAAATGACGCTGGCAGTCTCTGTCTTAGTACTGTTGGATCTGAGTGCTGTGTCCTGTGTACAGTGATCCTGTTACAAAGGTTAGAGGACTGGATAGGTATCTCTGGTCCTATCTTGAAGACAGGAAGTACTTCACTGAAATTGGTAACTGTGTCTCGGACCAAATGGCGTTGACATGTGAGGTCCGCCATGGACCCCTTTTGTTCAATCTTCACATTTCGTTTAGGTGAGTTAATACGCAGCAATAATGTGTCCTACCATAACTATGCAGATGACACTCAGATTTACATATCACTCACAGCAGGTGAATATGGACCAGTCAATTCACTGCACTGAACAGATCGTTGTGTGGATGCAAAACAACTTTCTCCAAATAAACAGTGACAAGACTGAAATAATCATCTTTGGGCCACAGAAACAAAGAGAACCTGTCAGCAGTCACCTCGAGTCTCTTTTCTCAGGAGAAAACAGGAAACTAACCAAAATAAAAGTCTAAGGCTGGAATTTACATCATGACAAATAATGGCCTGGGTAATGACATAGGGTGGCCTCCAATTGTTTCACATTAAAAGCCTATACCTAAAGCAGTAATGCAATTTCAACAGCTAAAAGGTTTTTGATGTGAAAAATCTGTACCAAAGTGGTATGTTTCACTGATGTTATATAAAGAAGAATAAAACATTGCAACTAATATATGGACTGAAAACAGTATTTCTTCATTTGACAGAGAAGATAAACTCATATTGAGTATGATATAACTGTGTTGTGTTGAAATAGGTCTGGACATGGGCAGTACATCATATTAAAATCATCAGCCCACCAAGGAACATTTGCACTGTGATTTCATGAATAGAATTCATGTCAAATTGAAATAGCAGCAACAAAAACAGAAAGACAGCAGTCTTATGACTTGTTTTAAATAAAATCCTGGTTCTGCCTATTCAGTATCTGAAATCAAGTACCCCATTTATACTGTCTCCCAGGTGAGCAGAAAACCTAACTGGCCATACAGAGACATCTAGTAGTCAAAGGCAGCTAGTGTAGGGTTGGTCCTGTCAGAATTAATGGAGAGTAAGAGTGCATGCTGCTAAATTCCAAATAAAAAAATACAGTATTTTCTTTAATATCTCCCACTGCCATTTATTTGAAAGCAGAGCAGGTTGGATGGTTTTTGCCTGAGGACAACTATATACTGACTCCTGTGTATGTGTGTGTGTGTACAGTGGCTATATAGATAATTAGTGTCCAGCCATTCATACACAGACTGCAGCATACTGTATTCTGTTGTTCCATTTGCATGTGTGTGTGTGTGCGCGTGTGTGTGTGCGTGTGTATGTGTATGTGTGCCTGGATGATTTAGTGCCTCACACCAATATTAATAAGACATCGAATGTCAAACTCACATAACACTCACTTGTCTGTCTCTCTTTCTTTCTTTGAGTGTATTTGAAACATTTGATGAGCATAGACATTTCTGCTTTGTCTCTTTCTCACTTTAATTCTTATTCCTTTAATTATTCTTTTTTCACATTCATCCTTTTTCTGTGTATTTCCTTCCTTTCCCTTTTTTTTGGGTATCTTTCCATGCTTCCATCCTTCCTTTCCAACCAACAATGGAATTCATATTCCCTATATTTTTTGTCACTCTTTTTCACTTTCTTCTGCCCCATCTTTCACTTCATTACCACCCTTCTGTTCACTGCTTTAATTTCACTTTCTATACTTTCACTTTAAATTTCTTCCTTATTTTTCATGCCATTTCTTCCCTCCCTCCTGCTCTCCATCATCTCATTTCCTCTTTTCTTTACATTTGTTCCTCATTATCTACTCTTCTTTCCTTTCCCTACTATCTTCATCTTCTGTCCTCTTTCCTCTTTCTTTTCTTTTTGTATTCTCACTTTCCACTGTACTTTTTTCATTTTCTTCCCTCCTTTTTTCCCCTTCTCTTTTGCAGTGTGCAGCAGTGCTCCCATCAACATGAAGGTGCAACATGTGAATGGCAGTGCTCTGGTGGTCCATTGGGCCAGCCCAGAAGTCACCTACCATCCACCCATCCTTCACTTCCTGGTGTCCTATAGTTGGACAGCCCACGATGACAGTTACGAGCAGACACACCTCACTGACACCAAACACAATCTGGTGAGTATTGTGGGTGGTGCTGAAAGAGGTGGAATTACATTGCTCATGTGTGCCTTCTTTACATATTAAAAATATTAAGTTGAGTAAAAATCTCTGAAAATTCACTGATAGGAAAGGAGAAAACAGCTGAATAGAAAAGTTTAAACAGACTTTTCACCACTTTGTGCAAACCACACAAGGTAACAGCAAACACAGCTATATTGGCCTGAGCTTGCATGCACATTGAGAGGAGATGTCAGGCTGTGCATTGCATGCAGAGACAGTCGTCAATTTCCAGATTCATTCCTAATATCTTCTCAATTTCACAAAGTATATCAGACCAGTGCTTTTGCAATTTCAAGCATGACCAAAAGCAATGTGTCAAAGTCCCAATTTCTATCTTACACTTAAGGCACATGGGAGAAAGATCAGGGTTAAATCTATGTCTGCGGTTTGGTGAAATATGCATTCTGTGAATAAGTTGTATTTATCTCTAACTCTGTGACATAGAAATTGATTTAGCATATCTCCAAATATTCTCCCAATCCTCCTCATTGATTGAAGCAGAATTCCTTCTCCAATGCGCCTCTCAGCCTATGTAATGAGGTTGGGGATACAGAAGACAATACTTTATATAAGATGTTTATAGACATCTTCCCATTCCCCTGAAATAATACCTTCTCAACTGGTGAGACTTATACATTTCCACTTAAACTTGTGCTATGCTGGATGTAATGTCTTAACTGCAAGTAACAGAAAAGGTCCTGTGTATGCATGTTGTATTCCTTAGACAGTTGTTCTAGGTGTAGTCAGAAAAGCAAAACAAGAGCACCCACGACATGAGTCGTTATAAGACATTTTTATGTTGATGATGGACTCGCATCTGCCCCCAGTTCTGGCTTTACGGAGAGCTTTTTTATATGTTAGTAGACTGTTTTTCCAGGCTAGAAAAATTTCCTCTAAGTTTGTGGAACGCCACTTCCTTTCCAGCCTTCGTGATGCCTGCTTTAAGGTACGAACATGTAAATTATACCATGGGGCTAGTCTTCTCTGAATCACTAACTTCTTTTTCAGAGGGGCTACAGAATCAAGCGTTTCACGCAGTGAGGTTACAGCGCTGTCAACAACATGATCAATTTGGTAGGGAGTAGGATTAAGGCAGCTGCCCGCCACTATGTTTATACTTGGCATAGATGCCAAGTATAAACACCGTTTTGAAAGGTTTTCTCATTGGATGACTCTGTGTTGCACCATAGCATCACTTATTCGTGTTGCTGCATCATTCAAGACCCCAGATCTGGTAAAACACCAAGGATGGAAGTGTTACAATGAAAAAAGCACCTCAAACGAGCTCTCCAAAGCAAAAATTGTAATTATTCTTATTGTGCAAAATGAAATCTTCCAAGAGGAATACAAATGTTTCAAAATGAAACCGCCATTACCAAAACAAAGCCCACTCAAAAAACTCAACCCCATCATTGATGACGATGGATTACTCAGAGTTGGCGGTCGCCTGGCACCTGCAAATCTGATGAAGGAAGAAAAGCACCCACTCATAATTCCCAGTACTCACCACATTGCTGCTCTCTTAGTAAGGTACTACCATGAGAAAGTAGCACAACAGGGACGTCATATCACAGAGGGAGCAATCAGAGCAGCAGGATTGTGGATCATTGGAAGCAAACGCCTGGTTTCATCTGTTATCTACAAATGTGTCATTTGTTGTAGGCTTAGAGGAACCCTACAGATCCAAAAGATGGCAAACTTGCCTGCTGACAAGCTCTCACCAATGCCACCCTTTACCAACGTTGGCCTTGACATCTTTGGTCCATGGATGGTGATGACACGTCGCACTAGAGGAGGCAGTGCAGACAGCAAAAGGTGGGCAGTGCTTTTCACATGTATGGCAACAAGAGCTGTGCACATTGAACTCGTTGAATCCATGTCCACATCCAGCTTCATAAATGCACTGAGAAGATTTTTCTGTGTTCGTGGACCGGCAAAACTTCTGTGGTCAGATAGGGGCACTAATTTTACTGGTGCCTGTAAAGAGTTGAAAATAGACCACAACGACGTTACTCTAAACAACTATCTTCAAGAGAACGGTTGCACATGGCACTTCAATCCCCCACATTCCTCACATATGGGTGGATCATGGGAACGGCTCATTGGCATTGCAAGAAGAATCTTGGATGCAATACTTCTTCAGTCCGCACATACTCGGCTCACACATGAAGTATTGAGCACGTTTATGGCTGAAGTAATGGCAATAATGAATGCCAGACCACTGGTACCGGTGTCCACTGACCCAGACATGCCAGCTGTTCTTACACCAGCACTGATCTTAACTCAGAAGACAAGTGCTCTATCAGCACCGTCTGGTAACTTTGAGCCAGCAGACCTCCATATGAACCAATGGAAACAAGTTCAGTGTCTCGCAGACACTTTCTGGAAGAGATGGAGAGGAGAATATCTGGCTACCCTTCAGAGTCGCAGAAAATGGACAGAAGACAAACCCAACATTACAGTAGGAGATATTGTTTTACTCAAGGACAGCCAGGCTCACAGGAATGACTGGCCTATGGGACTTGTCATAAAAACATTCCTTAGCAGTGACAACAAGGTCCGCAGGGCAGAAATAAGAACAGTAAAAGAAGGAATGGTGAAAGTGTTTCTGAGGCCAATCTCAGATGTGATTGTCCTTTTGTCTGAAGAAAAGTGAAATGGATGTTCTTCTGCTTGTTTGTATTTGTATCAGGTTCAGTATTTCTAGTGGTACAATTGCATTGCACCAGGCGGGGAGTGTTCTGCCCTCTGTTTGAGTGCATTTATAACTGCTAAAAACTTTCAATTGTTTTATGCATAGAGTTTTGTGTATTGCAGTGCCCCCTTCTGGTCAGTTAGCAGCAGCAGTTTTAGAGCTGGAAATCCCCTCAGAGTTACTGACACACGGTAAAGAACAGATCGTCTGCTGCTAATTTTCTTTATTACGTTGTTGCCTTGGACATTATTTGTCCGTAAGTATTTATTTTATCACCTTTTTAAACACTGCAAATTAGAGATAACAGAGTTAATTTGGCACTATTATGGATAATTGTAATGATTGCTGTTGTGACTCAGCATATTCTTATTCGAAACTTTAAATTGTATATTACTGTATTTTGATTCGTATTGTTATTTGTGTTCAGTTTTACAGAAAGTGAGCCTTCATTAAACTTCCAAGAAAAGTTAAGCCTTGTGTTTATTGGAGGACCTCCTACTCACCTGTTATCTAACTGTCTAGCATAGAAGAAGTGTCACTCTTTGCGAGGACAGTATACAGACCCTTTGCATTGACAATCATATTTAACTCACACATTTCTTCTGATCCTCCTTGAGATAGTTCTGCTCCTTCATTGGAGTCCAGCTTTGTTTAATTAAACTGATTGGACTTGATTAGGAAAGGCACACACCTGTCTATATAAGACCTTACAGCTCACAGTGCATGTCAGAGCAAATGAGAATCATGAGGTCGAAGGAACTGCCCAAGGAGCTCAGAGACAGAATTGTGGCAAGGCACAGATCTGGCCAAGGTTACAAAAGAATTTCTGCACCGCTCAAGATTCCTAAGAGCACAGTGGCCTCCATAATCCTCAAATGGAAAAAGTTTGGGACAACCAGAACTCTTCCTAGACCTGGCCGTCCAGCCAAACTGAGCAATCGTGGGAGAAGAGCCTTGGTGAGAGAGGTAGAGAAGAACCCAAAGATCACTGTGGCTGAGCTCCAGAGATGCAGTAAGGAGATGGGAGAAAGTTCCACAAAGTCAACTATCACTGCAGCCCTCCACCAGTCGGGGCTTTATGGCAGAGTGGCCCGACGGAAGCCTCTCCTCAGTGCAAGACACATGAAAGCCCGCATAGAGTTTGCCAAAAAAACATGAAGGACTCCCAGACTATGAGAAATACAATTCTCTGGTCTGATGAGACCAAGATTGAACTTTTTGGCGTTAATTGGGGAGGGGGGGTTTCAGCTGCAGGGACAGGACGACTGGTTGCAATTGAAGGAAAGATGAATGTGGCCAAGTACAGAGATATCCTGGAAGAAACCTCTTCCAGAGTGCTCAGACTGGGCCAAAGGTTCACCTTTCAACAGGACAATGACACTAAGCACACAGCCAAAATAACAAAGGAGTGGCTTCGGAACAACTCTGTGACCGTTCTTGACTGGCCCAGCCAGAGCCCTGACCTAAACCCAATTGAGCATCTCTGGAGAGACCTGAAAATGGCTGTCCACCAACGTTCACCATCCAACCTGACAGAACTGGAGAGGATCTGCAAGGAAGAATGGCAGAGGATCCCCAAATCCAGGTGTGAAAAACTTGTTGCATCATTCCCAAGAAGACTCATGGCTGTACTAGCTCAAAAGGATGCTTCTACTCAATACTGAGCACAGGGTCTGAATACTTATGACCATGTGATATTTCAGTTTTTCTTTTTTAATAAATTTGCAAAAATTTCTACATTTCTGTTTTTTTCTGTCAAGATGGGGTGCTGAGTGTACATTAATGAGAAATAAAATGAACTTTTTTGATTTTGGCAAATGGCTGCAATGACACAAAGAGTGAAACATTTAAAGGGGTCTGAATACTTTCCGTACCCACTGGAAGTCGCATTTCTAATTATACAAATTATAATCTAAATTAGCCTGTAAAGAGTGTAGATTAGACATAACAACAAGCAGAGGTGTATTATGAAATTTACTTATCCATGTTAAGTAACATTAGACTGCACCAACATCGGGGTGAGTGGAGATGAAGCAGCGTCTCCTCCTCCTGTCTCGGGTTGCCTGAATGCCAACACTCACTCCAAACTTTTGTTCAGTTGCATACTTTATTACCTGTACTTTGAAGTCTGCAGTATAGCTCTTTCTTTTGGGCAACATTTTCACTTGTGTTACAATAGGAGTTAGAGTTCAGCGTGAAAAAAATGTTTTTACTTTTTCGGCAGTACAACATTATCTTCAGTTGAGTCAAGAGTGTCATCTAACGCTAGAGACTACTTGACAAAATTACTGTAAATATGTAAATATACAAGTCACTTCGCTGTATAAGTGAATGGACAAGCCAGAGGAGGATTGCAGGATTTGACTTATAGTCATTAAAACATTATTCACATACAAGCATAATTTATGATGTATGTTATCGAGAGGCAAAACTTGAATAGAATGAGTGGCCCTCATAGTCTCCTCCAAAGGCTGTATAGCAATAGCAAACACGAGGAGATGAGGGGCAGCCTTGTCTTGTCCCTCTGTGTAATGAAAACTTACCTGGCCTGAGCCCATTAGTTAAACCAGATTGGGGGCTGTCATATATTACTCTAATCCATCTAATGAAGTTATCTCCCAGGCCAAATTTATTTAAAGAGTAGAATAGATAGGCCCATTCTACACGGTCAAATACTGTCTCATCATATAAAGAAAGTACAAGACCATCAATATCATGCTGTAAAGCCTGAATGATATTGAGAAGGCACCGAACTTGGTTCTCTGAGTGGAGGGCATCTGTCCAGTGGCTGAGCCATTTACAGTCAGGTCCCATTTAAACTGTCAGTGATTCCATGCCAGCATAGGTTCTATATATGCTACCTATAGGTCATGGCCAGACAGAGGTGGACAGTAATTAAGTAAATTTACTTGAGTACTGTACTTAAGTCTGTACTCTTGAGAATTTGTACTTTACCTGAGTAGTATTTTTCGGGGAAACATTACTTTTACTCCACTACATTTGAAAGATAAATATAATACTTTTTAGTCCACGACATTTCTATAAAGGCTCTGGTTACTCGTTACTTTTGTGGAGAAATTGTCTTAAAACTGCAAGGCAATTGACTGTGTTGATTAAGTTTTTGTTTGTGTGTGGTTTGTCCTACTTACACACCCTAAAGATACGCTCTCTGGTACAGTAGGTTGTGGTATGCACCTTTGAGTAGGAGTAGGTTTGTCCCACTGGTGTTGCGTACCAGGTACATCGCGCTCAGGTAAGGCAGTTTGTGCTGTGTGTGATGGTAATGATTTAGTCCTGGTTCAATCTTGATTTATTCACGGTTTGGTCCTGGTTCAGTCTTGGTTTAATCCTGGTCTAGTCTTGTTTTAGTCTTTTGTCCTGGTTTAATATTGCTAACATGAGTCCTGGGTTAGACCTGATTTTGCCCTGGTTTCATTTCAGTTTAATGTTTAGACATGTCTCTAGTTTTTCTAATGTGAACTGTATAGTATTCAAAATTTTAAAAAAATGTAAGTACTAACTTTGCTTAGACTTGCTGCAATGTTTAATAAAAAAGTTGTTTATTATTGCACATCCTCATGGTCCCTGAGGGGACCGGGGAGAGATCCTGCCTCAAGTGGAGGAGTTTAAATATCTTGGGATCTTGTTCACGAGTGAGGGAAGGATGGAACGTGAGATTGACAGACGGACCAGTGCATTGGCAGCAATGTAATTGATATATCGGTTTGTTGTGGTAAAGTAGAAGCTAAGTGAAGCTCTCAATTTACCGGTCAATCTATGTTCCTACTCTCATCTATGGTCATGAGCTCTGGGTCATGACAGAAAGGACAAGATCTCAGATACAAGCGGCTGAAATTAGCTTTTTTCGCAGGGTGGCTGGGCATTCCCTTTAGAAATAGGGTGAGGAGCTCAGTCCCCCGGAAGGGGCTTGAGGTAGAGCCACTACTCCTCCACATCAGGAGAAGCCAGCTGAGGTGGCTCAGGCATCTATTTGGGGTGCCTCGCCGGAGGAGTGTTTTAGGCATGTCCCACTTGGAGGAGGCCCTGGGGAAGACACAGGACACGCTGGAGAACTATGGGAACGCCTCGGTGTCCCCCTGGACGAGCTGGAGAAAGTGACCATGGACAAGGAAGTCTGGGCATTCCTTCTTAGGCAACTGCCCCCATGACCTGTGGCCCTGGATAAGTGGAAGAAAATGGATGGATGGATTAGACCTAGTTCAGTACTGGTTTACTATTGTAACTATATGTAATATTCAATCCAGTGAACTAGTACAAATACTGCAAATAACTGCAGTTTGAGAAAGATTCTTGGCTGCACTCATTTGAAAATGCATTGTGAAAAAAAAACATTTTCAGATATTTTTAAGTACTTGTACAATACTTATATATATATATATATATATATATATATATATATTTAAAGCACATATTCAAGTTGTATTTTGACTGAGCAACTTTTACTTGAATTGGAGTAATATTTGACTAGGAGGATCTATAGTTTGACTCAAGTAATGAAGTTGAGTACTTTGTCCACCACTGCTAGGCATGTTGCACCTGGGCCCTGAGGAGACTGAGGAAGAGCTGCTCCAATATCTTCATTAGATGCAATGTGAGTGCCACACCATACAAGCTGGTGTATCTTAAATAATTATTGATGTACAGTACCTTGACTACTGGTTATAACTTGGGTAACCAAAGCTGACGATATACTGGTTCCATGGCCACAGCGCTCCACAGTGCTCCACAAGAAGAGCATTTCATAAGAGTGCAAAAGAATGCCAAGATGTAGGACACAGTTGTAGCCTATTCTGCAGGTCATGAAACTACATCTGTGTGTGTCATTCACTGTCATGTCTACTGACTTCACAGTTCACCCATCTAGGTGTAATAATAAGATTGTTACATACATCTCCCATCCCACAGATGCCTCCACCTCCACTGACACATACAGACTAGCATTTCTACAAAAATGGCAGTTATCAAGTCGGAAGACAAAAACAGATGAAGTGCTGAGCTGCAACAGCAAAACAAACATGGTAAATGTTACAGAAAAGACCAAAGATGCTTCACACATAATTAAAATAAAATGTGTTTAGAATAGTATGTCTCAATTAAAGGTCTAGTTGTGCTTTCAATAAGAAATAAATAATAGCCCTTTTCATATTTCATAATATTTATTTTGCAATAATTGTTTTCACTGCGCTGTGATAGACTTGTGACCTGTCCAGGGCGTACCCCTGCCTTTCATCTGAGGAGAGCTGGGATAAGCTCTAGTAGATCCCCATGACCTTAAGTAGGAATAAGTAGTATAAATAAGTAGTAGTATAGATAATGGATGGATATTTTTATTGGGGATTAAGAAGACAGACTATTGTGTTTCATAGTGTTTCCTGTTCCCTCACTGTGGATGTTTTTCATGCGTCTATTTGTAAGGTTTGATACAAATGTGCAAGCCTTAAAAGACCCAAGTGGTTCACATCAAAGTTTAGATTCCAGATCAGTAAACTATGAACTGATCATCAGCCTGTAATCAGATAATTTCCCAGAGCACCAGCTAAAACACATTCTCAGAACAAAGTACTACATATTTAGGCCCGAGCCCCCACCGAAGGTGAAGGCAAGGGACTATTATAACTGCTCAATATGCAGAAACCCACTATCCGGGTCAGAGTCACTAACGGACCACTAAACAGTGACCCGGACCCCACCATGACGTAGGGATGCGCAAGACCTTTCCGAAAATATATATATTGGGGGGGCTGGAAAAACGGCTATATTGTTATCGTTAGGATTATTATTAGGCCCGAGCCCCCACCGAAGGTGAAGGCAAGGGACTATTATAACCGCTCTATATGCAGAAACCCACTAACCGGGTCAGAGTCACTAACGGACCACTAAACAGTGACCCGGACCCCAC
Organism: Mastacembelus armatus; assembly: GCF_900324485.2. Classification (NCBI taxonomy): domain Eukaryota; kingdom Metazoa; phylum Chordata; class Actinopteri; order Synbranchiformes; family Mastacembelidae; genus Mastacembelus; species Mastacembelus armatus. The sequence continues at coordinate 13,207,732 of NC_046637.1, read as the reverse complement.
CATGACGTGGGGATGCGCGAGACCTTTCCGAAAATATATATATTGGGGGTGCTGAAAAAAACGCTATATTGTTATCGTTAGGATTATTTATTATTATTATTATTCTTCTTCTAACCAGAAAACCGCAAATCTGACCCACTCAGCATATTCGAAAACTCACGAAAATTTGCCCAAAATTCAGAAAAGCGTGCTAGTTTTTTTTTTAATACTTTTTTAAACAACCTCAAAACAATGGCTCTACAGCGCCCCCTACAAAATTCGAAATACATTACGCCAATGGGGGCCCGACCAACACTTTTTTCATCACACAGCCACCAAATTCGGTACGCATTTTCGTCGCATCGGGGCAAGCAAAAAACCTTATGACGTCGATGCCGCACGACCAACAGGAAGTCCACCAGCCTGGAGTTTACCTAAAGGTCATTGAGTTCGCCGTTTTTGCTCACCTCGCATTCTTTCGAACTCGTCCTAGGGCTTTTCACCGATTGAGCTGTGGTTTGGTCAAAATCATCAAAAGATGAGGGGGGTCAAAAGTTATCCAAATTATTTTGCTAACTTTCACGGTTTTCCCTTGACGCCGCCGACCATGTGACCTACGATTTTTGCCCCGCCCTCAAACTTTCAAATTGTTATAACTTCCACACGCATCGTCGGATTTGAATGGGATCAATTGATGAATTGTAGTCCCCATGGGCCTGAACCCATGTGATTGAACAAAATCAGGATTGGTGCAATAGCGCCCCCTACAGATTGAATCAAATATTTGTATGGAGCATCAAAAATTTAGTTTTTCCAAAATGTACCAAATTTGGCACAAAATTCCATTAGGCCATCCCGATCAGAAAAGCCAACCAGACCCATGCCCTATTTTCAACGGTGTTGCCACGGCGACGACCGAAAGCCGCCATTCATTTCCAATGGGGATTTTCCGAAATGTACCGTTTTTGCACACGTCGTACTTTAACGAACTTGTCCTAGGGCTTTTGGCCAAATGAGCTCATTCTTTGTCAACATCACCTAGAGATGTGGCACATCAAAAGTTATCCAAATTATTTTGATAACTTTTACGGTTTTCCGGTACCGCAGCCAGAGAGTTGGCGTCCGCTCTTTCGCTCATTTATGTCCAATTTGAATGCAGACCAAAAAATTTAGTTTGTCACACTTGAATATAATTTGACAAAAATTCCTTTAGGGGATACCGATCAAAAAAGCCAATCAGACCTATGCCCTATTTTCAAAGGTGTTGCCGTGGCGATGACCGAAAGCCTCCATTCATTTCCAATGAGAATTTTACAAACTGTACCATTTTTGTACACGACTTACTTTACTAAACTCATCCTAGTGCTTTTGGCTTAATGACCTCACTTAGAGATGTGGAGCATCAAGAGATCCAAATTACTTTGATAACTGTTATGGTTTTCTAGTACCGCAGCCAGGTAGTTGGCTCTGCTTTCTTCCTCGCATATGGACAATTTGTCTTGAGAAAAAAATGTTTAATTTGTCACACTTGAATATACTATTGCACAAAAATCCTTTAGCATATACTGATAAGAAAAGCCAATCAGACCCATACCCTATTTTCAATAGTGTTGCCTTGGCAATGACGGAAATCCACCATATATTTTCAATGACAATTCTGTCTAATGGGACACAAAATGGCTGTCATGTTTTCAGGGGGTAAAAATGGATCCCACTGAAATCACTGGCTACACAGTTTGACTTCGCGACCAGGGGATGGTCACCGTCTGGGCTGTAATGGACGGTCACAGGTGGATACAGGGGAACCTCGGCGGGTCACGGCGGGTCGCTCGAGGCGAGGGCCGTTCATCGCCGCTTGCGGCTATATTTATTCTTCTTTTTATTCTGCGTAAAAACCTCTAATTTGACCCCCTCAACATATTCGAAAACTCACGAAAATTTGCCCAAAATTCAGGATCGTGAAAAAATTTTGTTTTTTAATACTTTTATAAACAACCTCAAAACAATGGCTCTACAGCGCCCCCTACAAAGTGAAAATACATTACGCCAATGGGGGCCCGACCCACACTTTTTTCATCGCACAGCCACCAAATCCGGTACACATGTTCTTCGTGTCGGGGCAAGCAAAAAACCATATGACGGCGATGCTGCACGGTAAACAGGAAGTCCGCCATATTGGATTGAAATTTGAAAATTGCGATCTCGCCATTTTTGCACACTTCGTACTTTAACGAACTCGTCCTAGGGCTTTTCACCGATTGAGCTGTGGTTTGGTCAAAATCATCCAAAGATGAGGGGGGTCAAAAGTTATCCAAATTATTTTGCTAACTTTCACGGTTTTCGCATGACGCCGCCGACCATGTGACCTACGATTTTTGCCCCGCCCTCAAACTTTCAAATTGTTATAACTTCCACACGCATCGTCGGATTTGAATGGGATCAATTGATGAATTGTAGTCCCCATGGGCCTGAACCCATGTGATTGAACAAAATCACGATTGGTGCAATAGCGCCCCCTACAGATTGAATCAAATATTTGTATGGAGCATCAAAAATTTAGTTTTTCCAAAACGTACCAAATTTGGCACAAAATTCCATTAGGCCATCCCGATCAGAAAAGCCAACCAGACCCATGCCCTATTTTCAACGGTGTTGCCACGGCGACGACCGAAAGCCGCCATTCATTTCCAATGGGGATTTTCCGAAACGTACCGTTTTTGCACACGTCGTACTTTAACGAACTTGTCCTAGGGCTTTTGGCCAAATGAGCTCATTCTTTGTCAACATCACCTAGAGATGTGGCACATCAAAAGTTATCCAAATTATTTTGCTAACTTTTACGGTTTTCCGGTACCGCAGCCAGAGAGTTGGCGTCCGCTCTTTCGCTCGTTTATGTCCAATTTGAATGCAGACCAAAAATTTACTTTGTCACATTTGAATATAGTTTGACACAAAATTCCTTTAGGGGATACCGATCAAAAAAGCCAATCAGACCTATGGTCTATTTTCAAAGGTGTTGCCGTGGCGATGACCGAAAGCCTCCATTCATTTCCAATGGGAATTTTACAAAATGTACCGTTTTTTCACACGACTTACTTTACCAAACTCATCCTATTGCTTTTGGCTTAATGACCTCACTTAGAGGTGTGGAGCATCAAGAGAACCAAATTATTTTGATAACTGTTATGGTTTTCCAGTACCGCAGCCAGGTAGTTGGCTCTGCTTTCTTCCTCGCATATGGACAATTTGTATTGAGAAAAAAATTTTTTAATTTGTCACACTTGACTATACTATTGCACAAAAATCCTTTAACATATACTGATAAGAAAAGCCAATCAGACCCATACCCTATTTTCAATAGTGTTGCCTTGGCGATGACAGAAATCCACCATATATTTTCAATGACAATTCTTTCTAATGGGACACAAAATGGCTGTCAAGTTTTCAGGGGGTAAAAATGGATCCCACTGAAATCACTGGCTACACAGTTTGACTTCGGCACCAGGGGATGGTCACCGTCTGGGCTGTAATGGACGGTCACGGGTGGATACAGGGGAACCTCGGCGGGTCACGGCGGGTCGCGAACGGCGAGGGTCGTTCATCGCCGCTTGCGGCTATATTTTTATTTGTAGTTAATATTTATACCTTCTTTTTGTGTTTTTTCCTTTGGTCATTTTTTTTTATTCTGTCATGTTTTTCTTTCCTACTTTGTCATCTCTCTCCTTCATCCCCTCCCTCCTAACACACCATCAGCTTCCATGGCCTCTTTTTTGGCTAATTTGATCAATTGACTATTTTTCAACCTAATCACTGCACCAATGAACATCTTAATCTACTATACTTGTATGTTCATGTTTGCATCTGAGATATCACTGTTCAGGTGAATAGGTGAGCTTTATTTGCTGTATCTGCAAATTATGATATGATGCATATTGTGGACTAGCAGACAGACAAATGCAGCTGCACGGCACACCTACATCATCAAAAATATGACTGGAAGATCCTTGAAAATAACTTGGAACAAAACTGCTTTGATACAGACAAAAGCTCTGACCATATCATTTAAAATAGTAGCTTCTTTGCTTAACAAAGGCACACTGAAGGCAAAGGCAAAATACTTATGAGAAAATGTCAGTGGTCAGTGAAGGTTTTAGCAAAATATTTATTTGTATGGGAACACACACACACACACACATTAGAAATGTTCTCATCATGAGCAATGAGAGAAAGCTGTAGAGCAGATGAAGGCTTCATTCCCTTGTACTCTGGTTGGCTAGCTAAATACTAATGCTAACCTGGAGGGGATGTGGGGTTGCCAGTCTGTGCAGAAAACATGACCTTGGGCCAGTGGCTCTGTGGGAAAATTGGATCAACTGCCAAGAAGGGATCAGAGTAGAAACAGAATGGACTCTCAGAATCTGCTTTGATGAAAAATGGAGGACACGAGATGGGAAGTGTTTTATCATTAGTTCAAGAGACTATCCCTTCACCTAATATCCACTACACTCTTCCTCACCTTTCCTCTTTTTACACCATTAGTCTTATCGCCCAACTCCTTTTTCCTCATACAATGGTTTTCTCCCTCTTTCTCTCAGCTCTTTGATTCTGATTTTATTCCTCATATCCTCCCTCTATCTAGGTCACAACATGGATTTAGGATCCCCAAATCCCCCACACACACACCCCTTGTCACAATCAGTGGAGAATCCCCATGTAACAAATCACTGTGGACTGGACTGTTTAATTGGTCATACCAATTACAAAGAAGCAGGCAACAAATAATGGAAAGAGGTTCCTCACTGGATTCAACAGCCCACAAATGACATGATGCATGGTTTGAGGGTGTGAGGGCAAAGACTGAAAGAACACAATGATATATGAATGAAGATGCTAGTGGATCGGAATACAGGACAATGATAATGATCTTTTCCCAACTCTAGTAAAGACAAGTGAGTCTATTTTATGTACTTTGTGTGGTAACATGAAGAGATAGATATGCTGGGTGCAGTGACTGAAGGCAGCATTCCCAAATTCCTGTCCTGACAGTAGGCTTGATGTAATGAAATCTGTCTCATAACTAGAAAAAACCCTATAAAAATAATGTCCAAATTAAAAATGTCCAAAACAGCAGCTTGCTCTGGAATATTACTGGAATATTACTTGCAAATGCTTGCAAAGAGCAAGAGGTGATATCCTGCAAGTTCTGCTGGAAAGACGGAACACACACACGCACACACACACACATACACATACACATACACATACACATACACATACACACACACTATAATTTGCTGATATAGTTCATATAAAACTCCATATCAAAGCCAGAAACTAAGCTTTCTATGCACTGGCCTGTGTAAAGGGTCAATGGGGCCACTTGGTTGTCAACAGTAAAAATCACAAATTTTACCTCTTCCCAACAGGGAAAGCACCAACCATCAAGAATGCATGATTATATAGTGTCATGGATGTGCAGTCAAAAAATGTCGTTATAATGACAATCAATGGGGCAAAAGTATCCACGAGCAATAAATTCAGAAAAAATTTCAGAAAAAATTTAAATCTGATGCTGCACAAAAACTAACAATGCATCAAAATCAGTGGTGTTACTAATCTTTGACATATCCAAGACTGTGATAAAAGGTAAAACAAATATCCAGTCCACAATCACTTTTTATATTGAAAATAACTCATTTTGAGTGTTTTTACTGGGTGGTCACCAAGTGTAACAGCAGTGGACATTTGGCAGCCTGTCATTCTTAATTACCAACCACAGACAGCTGATATGCTGCTATTGCCTTGTATGCTGTTGCTATGGTGACCTATGCCCAGAGTGGGGGTAAGGGTGGGGGGGGTGGTACTGAGTGGTCATCAAGTGTAACAGCAGTGGACATTTGGCAGCTAGTTATTCCTAATTACCAACCACAGACAGCTGATATGCTGCTATTGCCTTGTATGCTGTTGCTATGGTGACCTATGCCCAGAGTGGGGGTGAGGGTGAGGGTGGGGAGGGTGGTACAGAGTGGTCACCATGTGAAACAGCAGTGGACATTTGGCAGCCAGTCATTCTTAATTACCAACCACAGACAGATGCTATGCTGCTATTGCATTGTATGTATTTGCTATGGTCACCTATGCCCAGAGTGGGGGTGAGGGTGAGGGTGGGGGGTGGTATTGAGTTATCCCCATGTGTAAAAGCAGTGGACATTATACAGCCAGTCATTCTTGATTACCAACCACAGACAGATGCTATGCTGCTATTGCTTTGTTTTGAGCTGTTGCTATGGTGACCTATGCCCAGAGTGGGGGTGAGGGTGGGGGGTGGGGGGTGGTGGTGGTACAGAGTGGTCACCATGTGAAACAGCAGTGGACATTAGGCATTCTTAATTACCAACCACAGACTGCTGCTATGTTCCTATTGCTTTGTCAGCTGTTGCTATGGTGACCTATGCCTAGAGTGGGGGTGAGGGTGGGGAGTGGGGGGGGGTGGTACTGAGTGGTCACCAAGTGTAACAGCAGTGGACATTTGGCAGCCAGTCATTCTTATTTACTAACCACAGACAGATGCTATGCTGCTAATGCATTGTATGTATTTGCTATGGTCACCTATGCCCAGAGTGGGGGTGAGGGTGGTTGGGTGGGTGGGGGGGGTGGTGGGTTGTATTGAGTTGTCCCCATGTGTAACAGCATGTGACATTATGCAGCCAGTCATTCTTAATTACCAACCATAGACAGCTGATATGCTGCTATTGCGCAATGAGCTGCTTTGTGTTGAGTAGTTGCTATGGTGATCAAAGGCCAGAGTGAGAGGGGGAGTGACAGCACTTTACACACGCTGAGTGGAGAAACTGAGAAAACTTCACCTTACAAAATGGAGGATTACAGAAAAACTATAAGTGCTATCAATATAATTCTTTCACTAACAGTGCCAGGAGGCTTCAACAAAGAGACCGATCCACTTTTTGTGAAGATATTCCAAAAAATGAAGGATTGGTGGCGAGTTAGAAACAGCCTTCATTTGTGTTTCTCTCCAAAAATTGTAGAGATCTTTAGAATGGGAGTGAATGAGAGATTGAGCAGTCACTCTCTGTCTGTTAGGCCACCTTGTGGAAAAACCGTAGGTCCTATAAAAATATGAACAGCATTGCCTGAAAGAAGACAAAAATCTCTACTACTTTTGAGAAAATGGTGTATGAAGAGTCAAAATTGTGGCCGTGACGGCGAGTTAGAGAGAAAAATTTTCCCTAAACTTAACAGCTTCTCCCACTCTAGCGATGACATCACGCACTCTAGCCCTCTCCCATACACACCAATGTAAAATTCAGAAATTTCCTAAAAAAACCATAAAACTTAAACTGCGATTAAAGAAAAACCGTAATAGATATCAAAAAGCTGTATACAAGACTTATAGATTAATGCCTTCTGACCCGTTTAAAGGTCGAATGGTGTTTCTAGCTGAAAGTATGCTGACACAGTTAAAGCTCAAAGAGGACAAAGTTGAAAGGGGATTTTAACGTTCTCTCCATTCATTCCTATGGGAAAAAATTCCGACAAAACCTGGAATATTTCGGAAATTATGAAAGATATCGCTGAGAAAAGTAGAAGCACCCATCTCCTCATCGAGCTGCACGCGACGGTGTTTGAATGACGTTTCTACGTCGAACGGTGTAGGACTAGATAGCGACCGAAAAACGGCGGAATAATAAAAATAACTAGACGATGCAATTTCTGAAGAAATTGCGTTGGGATTGCCGATCGCCGCGAAAAGCTCGAGGCAGACCGTGTCGCCGAAGCACGTTTTGAATCGACCGATTGCGATAATCGAGAAATACGGACTGTAGTGAGGGTGATTTTATTTTGAGAAAATGCTATAAAAAAGGCTTTTATTTTGAAAGGACATGGAGCTGCAGGAGACTCATGGGAACTCACAAAAGAATCTGGACTTTATTTTGAATATTCCTCATATTTTACAAAAATGTGATATCTTCCTATAAATAACTGTAGACTTTTATTGTGAAAGTCTGACCATGTCAGAAACCATGGCTGACAAAGAAAATGGCCTCACCTGGTGCCCGAAGCTGTATGCCAATAACCAACGTCCGTTTTAATATTGAGTTGCTGTTTCAGGGCTGTTTTATTGAGAAAATGCTATTTCGGGGCTTTTATTTTGAAAGGGCAAAGTGCTGCAGGACACTCTTGGGACCTTATACAAGAATCTGGACTTTATTTTGAATATTCCTTACAATTTACAAAAATGTAATATCTTCCTATAAATAACTGTAGACTTTTATTGTGAAACTCTCACCATGTCAAAAACCATGGCTGACATGGAAAATGGCCTCACTTGGTACCTGAAGCTGTATGCCAATAGGTAACGTGCATTTTAATATTCGGTTGCTATTTCAGGGCTTTTTTATTGAGAAAATGCTATTTCGGGGCTTTTATTGTGAAAGGACATAGTGCTGCAGGAGACTCTTGGGACCTTGTACAAGAATCTGGACTTTATTTTGAATATTCCTTACAATTTATGAAAATGTAATATCTTCCTATAAATAACTGTAGACTTTTATTGTGAAAGTCTCACCATGTCAGAAACCATGGCTGACATGGAAAATGGCCTCACTTGGTACCTGAAGCTGTATGCCAATAGGTAACTTCCATTTTAATATTGAGTTGCTGTTTCAGGGCTTTTCTATTGAGAAAATGCTTTTTCGGGGCTTTTATTTTGAAAGGACAAAGTGCTGCAGGAGACTCTTGGCGACCTTGTTCAAGAATCTAGACTTTAATTTGAATATTCCTTACTATTTGCAAAAATGTAATAACTTACTATGAATAACTGTAGACTTTTATTGTGAAAGTCTCACCATGTCAGAAACCATGGCTGACATGGAAAATGGCCTTACTTGTTACCTGAAGCTGTATGCCAATAGGTAACGTCCATTTTAATATTGAGTTGCTGTTTCAGGGCTATTCTGTTGAGAAAATGCTATTTCGGGGTTTTTATTTTGAAAGGACAAGGTGCTGGAGGAGACTCTTGGGACCTTGTACAAGAACCTAAACTTTATTTTGAATATTCCTTATAATTTAAAAAAATGTAATATCTACGTATTAATGACTAGACTTGTATTTTATACTTGAGCTGTTGCTATGGTGACCTAAACGCAGAGTGGGGGTGGAGGTGGGGGGGTACTGGGTGGTCACCAAGTGTAACAGCAGTGGACATTTGGCAGCCCGTCATACTTAACTACCAACCACAAACAGCTGATATGCTGCTATTGCCTTGTATGCTGCTGCTATGGTGACCTATGCCCAGGGTGGGGGTGAGGGTGGGGGGTGGGGGGTGGTACTGAGTGGTCATCAAGTGTAACAGCAGTGGACATTTGGCAGCCAGTTATTCCTAATTACCAACCACAGACAGCTCATATGCTGCTATTGCTTTGTATGCTGTTGCTATGGTGACCTATGCCCAGAGTGGGGGTGAGGGTGAGGGTGGGGGGGTGGTACTCAGTGGTCATCAAGTGTAACAGCAGTGGACATTTGGCAGCCTGTCATTCTTAATTACCAACCACAGACAGCTGATATTCCTGCTATTGCCTTGTATGCTGTTGCTATGGTGACCTATGCCCAGAGTGGGGGGGGGGGGGGGGTGGTACTGAGTGTTCACCAAGTGTAACAGCAGTGGACATTATGCAGCCAGTAATTCTTAATTACTAACCACAAACAGATGCTATGCTGCTAATGCATTGTATGTATTTGCTATGGTCACCTATGCCCAGAGTGGGGGTGAGGGTGAGGGGGGGGGGTATTGAGTTATCCCCATGTGTAAAAGCAGTGGACATTATACAGCCAGTCATTCTTAATTACCAACCACAGACAGATGCTATGCTGCTATTGCTTTGTTTTGAGCTGTTGCTATGGTGACCTATGCCCAGAGTGGGGGTGAGGGTGAGGGTGGGGGGGGGGTGGTACTCAGTGGTCACCAAGTGTAACAGCAGTGGACATTTGGCAGCCTGTCATTCTTAATTACCAAACATAGACAGCTGCTATGCTGCTATTGCGCAATGACCTGCTTTGTGTTGAGTAGTTGCTATGGTGATCAAAGGCCAGAGTGAGAGGGGGAGTGACAGCACTTTACACACGCTGAGTGGAGAAACTGTGAAAACTTCACCTTACAAACTGGGGGATTACAGAAAAACTATAAGTGCTATCAATATAATTCTTTCACTAACAGTGCCAGGAGGCTTCAACAAAGAGACTGATCCACTTTTTGTGAAGATATTCCAAAAAATGAAGGATTGGTGGCGAGTTAGAAACAGCCTTCATTTGTGTTTCTCTCCAAAAATTGTAGAGATCTTTAGAATGGGAGTGAATGAGAGATTGAGCAGTCACTCTCTGTCTGTTAGGCCACCTTGTGGAAAAACCGTAGGTCCTATAAAAATATGAACAGCATTGCCTGAAAGAAGACAAAAATCTCTACTACTTTTGAGAAAATGGTGTATGAAGAGTCAAAATTGTGGCCGTGACGGCGAGTTAGAGAGAAAAATTTTCCCTAAACTTAACAGCTTCTCCCACTCTAGCGATGACATCACGCACTCTAGCCCTCTCCCATACACACCAATGTAAAATTCAGAAATTTCCTAAAAAAACCATAAAACTTAAACTGCGATTGAAGAAAAACCGTAATAGATATCAAAAAGCTGTATACAAGACTTATAGATTAATGCCTTCTGACCCGTTTAAAGGTCGAATGGTGTTTCTAGCTGAAAGTATGCTGACACAGTTAAGGCTCAAAGAGGACAAAGTTGAAAGGAGATTTTAACGTACTCTCCATTCATTCCTATGAGAAAAAATTCCGACAAAACCTGGAATATTTCGGAAATTATGAAAGATATCGCTGAAAAAAGTAGAAGCACCCATCTCCTCATCGAGCTGCACGCGACGGTGTTTGAATGACGTTTCTACGTCGAACGGTGTAGGACTAGATAGCGACCGAAAAACGGCGGAATAAAAAGAAAAAAAAAAATAATAAAGAGAAAAAACGAAGAACATATCTTGGGATTGCTGCTTTGCACAGCAATCCCAACAACTAGACGATGCAATTTCTGAAGAAATTGCGTTGGGATTGCCGATCGCCGCGAAAAGCTCGAGGCAGACCGCGTCGCCGAAGCACGTTTTGAATCGACCGATTGCGATAATCGAGAAATACGGACTGTAGTGAGGGTGATTTTATTTTGAGAAAATGCTATAAACAGGCTTTTATTTTGAAAGGACAAAGTGCTGCAGGAGACTCTTGGGACCTTGTACAAGAATCTGGACTTTATTTTGAATATTCCTTACTATTTACAAAAATGTAATAACTTACTATAAATAACTGTAGACTTTTATTGTGAAAGTCTCACCATGTCAGAAACCATGGCTGACAAAGAAAATGGCCTCACTTGGTACCTGAAGCTGTATGCCAATAGGTAACGTCCGTTTTAATATTGAGTTGCTGTTTCAGGGCTTTTTTATTGAGAAAATGCTATTTCGGGGCTTTTATTTTGAAAGGACAAAGTGCTGCAGGAGACTCTTGGGACCTTGTACAAGAATCTGAACTTTATTTTGAATATTCCTTACAATTTACAAAATTGTAATACTTACTATAAATAACTGTAGACTTTTATTGTGAAAGTCTCACCATGTCAGAAACCATGGCTGACATGGAAAATGGCCTTACTTGGTACCTGAAGCTGTATGCCAATAGGTAACGTCCATTTTAATATTGAGTTGCTGTTTCAGGGATATTCTGTTGAGAAAATGCTATTTCGGGGCTTTTATTTTGAAAGGACAAGGTGCTGGAGGAGACTCTTGGGACCTTGTACAAGAACCTAAACTTTATTTTGAATATTCCTTATAATTTACAAAAATGTAATATCTACGTATTAATGACTAGACTTGTATTGTATACTTGAGCTGTTGCTATGGTGACCTAAACGCAGAGGGGGGGGGGGGGGGGGTACTGGGTGGTCACCAAGTGTAACAGCAGTGGACATTTGGCAGCCCGTCATTCTTAATTACCAACCACAGACAGCTTGCTATGCTTCAATTGCTTTGTGTTGAGCTGTTGCTATGGTGACCTATGCCCAGAGTGGGGGTGAGGGTGAGGGTGGGGGGGGGTGGTACTCATTGGTCACCAAGTGTAACAGCAGTGGACATTTGGCAGCCTGTCATTCTTAATTACCAACCACAGACAGCTGATATGCTGCTATTGCCTTGTATGCTGTTGCTATGGTGACCTATGCCCAGAGTGGGGGTGAGGGTGAGGGTGGGGGGGTGGTACTGAGTGGTCACCAAGTGTAACAGCAGTGGACATTTGGCAGCCAGTCATTCTTAATTACCAAACATAGACAGCTGCTATGCTGCTATTGCGCAATGAGCTGCTTTGTGTTGAGTAGTTGCTATGGTGATCAAAGGCCAGAGTGAGAGGGGGAGTGACAGCACTTTACACACGCTGAGTGGAGAAACTGAGAAAACTTCACCTTACAAAATGGAGGATTACAGAAAAACTATAAGTGCTATCAATATAATTCTTTCACTAACAGTGCCAGGAGGCTTCAACAAAGAGACCGATCCACTTTTTGTGAAGATATTCCAAAAAATGAAGGATTGGTGGCGAGTTAGAAACAGCCTTCATTTGTGTTTCTCTCCAAAAATTGTAGAGATCTTTAGAATGGGAGTGAATGAGAGATTGAGCAGTCACTCTCTGTCTGTTAGGCCACCTTGTGGAAAAACCGTAGGTCCTATAAAAATATGAACAGCATTGCCTGAAAGAAGACAAAAATCTCTACTACTTTTGAGAAAATGGTGTATGAAGAGTCAAAATTGTGGCCGTGACGGCGAGTTAGAGAGAAAAATTTTCCCTAAACTTAACAGCTTCTCCCACTCTAGCGATGACATCACGCACTCTAGCTCTCTCCCATACACACCAATGTAAAATTCAGAAATTTCCTAAAAAAACCATAAAACTTAAACTGCGATTAAAGAAAAACCGTAATAGATATCAAAAAGCTGTATACAAGACTTATAGATTAATGCCTTCTGACCCGTTTAAAGGTCGAATGGTGTTTCTAGCTGAAAGTATGCTGACACAGTTAAGGCTCAAAGAGGACAAAGTTGAAAGGAGATTTTAACGTACTCTCCATTCATTCCTATGAGAAAAAATTCCGACAAAACCTGGAATATTTCGGAAATTATGAAAGATATCGCTGAGAAAAGTAGAAGCACCCATCTCCTCATCGAGCTGCACGCGACGGTGTTTGAATGACGTTTCTACGTCGAACGGTGTAGGACTAGATAGCGACCGAAAAACGGCGGAATAATAAAAATAACTAGACGATGCAATTTCTGAAGAAATTGCGTTGGGATTGCCGATCGCCGCGAAAAGCTCGAGGCAGACCGCGTCGCCGAAGCACGTTTTGAATCGACCGATTGCGATAATCGAGAAATACCGACTGTAGTGAGGGTGCTTTTATTTTGAGAAAATGCTATAAAGAGGCTTTTATTTTGAAAGGACAGAAAGCTGCAGGATACTCATGGGAACTCACAACAGAATCTGGACTTTATTTTGAATATTCCTCATACTTTACAAAAATGTGATATCTTCCAATAAATAACTGTAGACTTTTATTGTGAAAGTCTGACCATGTCAAAAACCATGGCTGACAAAGAAAATGGCCTCACTTGGTACCTGAAGCTGTATGCCAATAACCAACGTCCGTTTTAATATTGAGTTGCTGTTTCAGGGCTGTTTTATTGAGAAAATGCTATTTCGGGGCTTTTATTTTGAAAGGGCAAAGTGCTGCAGGACACTCTTGGGACCTTATACAAGAATCTGGACTTTATTTTGAATATTCCTTACTATTTACAAAAATGTAATAACTTACTATAAATAACTGTAGACTTTTATTGTGAAAGTCTCATCATGTCAGAAACCATGGCTGACATGGAAAATGGCCTCACTTGGTACCTGAAGCTGTATGCCAATAGGTAACGTCCGTTTTAATATTGAGTTGCTGTTTCAGGGCTTTTTTATTGAGAAAATGCTATTTCGGGGCTTTTATTTTGAAAGGACAAAGTGCTGCAGGAGACTCTTGGGACCTTGTTCAAGAATCTGGACTTTATTTTGAATATTCCTTACTATTTACAAAATGTAATAACTTACTATAAATAACTGTAGACTTTTATTGTGAAAGTCTCACCATGTCAGAAACAATGGCTGACATGGAAAATGGCCTCACTTGGTACCTGAAGCTGTATGCCAATAGGTAACGTCCATTTTAATATTGAGTTGCTGTTTCAGGACTATTCTATTGAGAAAATGCTATTTCGAGGCTTTTATTTTGAAAGGACAAAGTGCTGCAGGAGACTCTTGGCGACTTTGTTCATTAATCTAGACTTTATTTTGAATATTCCTTACTATTTACAAAAATGTAATATCTACGTATTAATGACTAGACTTGTATTGTAGACTTGAGCTGTTGCTATGGTGTCCTAAACGCAGAGTGGGGGGGGGGGGTGGGTACTGGGTGGTCACCAAGTGTAACAGCAGTGGACATTTGGCAGCCTGTCATTCTTAATTACCAACCACAGACAGCTGATATGCTGCTATTGCCTTGTATGCTGTTGCTATGGTGACCTATGCCCAGAGTGGGGGTAAGGGTGGGGCGGTGGTACTGAGTGGTCATCAAGTGTAACAGCAGTGGACATTTGGCAGCTAGTTATTCCTAATTACCAACCACAGACAGCTGATATGCTGCTATTGCCTTGTATGCTGTTGCTATGGTGACCTATGCCCAGAGTGGGGGTGAGGGTGAGGGTGGGGAGGGTGGTACTGAGTGGTCACCATGTGAAACAGCAGTGGACATTTGGCAGCCAGTCATTCTTAATTACCAACCACAGACATGCTATGCTGCTATTGCATTGTATGTATTTGCTATGGTCACCTATGCCCAGAGTGGGGGTGAGGGTGAGGGTGGGAGGGGGGTGGTATTGAGTTATCCCCATGTGTAAAAGCAGTGGACATTATACAGCCAGTCATTCTTAATTACCAACCACAGACAGATGCTATGCTGCTATTGCTTTGTTTTGAGCTGTTCCTATGGTGACCTATGCCCAGAGTGGGGGTGAGGGTGAGGGGGGGGGGGGTGGTACTCAGTGGTCACCAAGTGTAACAGCAGTGGACATTTGGCAGCCAGTCATTCTTAATTACCAAACATAGACAGCTGATATGCTGCTATTGCGCAATGAGCTGCTTTGTGTTGAGTAGTTGCTATGGTGATCAAAGGCCAGAGTGAGAGGGGGAGTGACAGCACTTTACACACGCTGAGTGGAGAAACTGAGAAAACTTCACCTTACAAAATGGAGGATTACAGAAAAACTATAAGTGCTATCAATATAATTCTTTCACTAACAGTGCCAGGAGGCTTCAACAAAGAGACTGATCCACTTTTTGTGAAGATATTCCAAAAAATGAAGGATTGGTGGCGAGTTAGAAACAGCCTTCATTTGTGTTTCTCTCCAAAAATTGTAGAGATCTTTAGAATGGGAGTGAATGAGAGATTGAGCAAGTCACTCTGGGCGTTTCTGTGTTAGGGGGAGGGGCCATCGCTGTGTGTTGGTTTGGGGTTTGGTGGTAAGATTCCGTAGGGGGTTGTGGGGGTCCTAGTTGTGTTGATGTAAATATGGACAGGGCATTGCCTGTTAAAGATACAAAATAATTGGCGCTCTTGATACTTTGTACTTTTTTTGTTTAGTAGATGTTGTAGGGGTGTATGGAAGAGGTGGCGATTGAATGTGTGTGGGTGCCTGTGTGTGTTGGTGTGGACTGGCGAGTTTGGAGGAGATTTGATATTAAAGGTTGTTTGTGTGGTGTGTGTTTTTTTTTTGTCCTCTATGTCGTTAATCTTTGTGTTGGGCTTTGGTTTTTGGTGTTCGTTTGTTGCGCTTCACGTGGTCTATTGGGTTTTGGTGGTTCGGGGATTATTATATACAGTGTGGACCACTGCGAAGTGGTTGTTTGTGGTGCGCGGCGGGCCGTTATGGGATTCACATTGGTGTTGTTTGTGTTACCAGTGGTGACAGAAGGCTAGAAGGGCGCTAGTTGTTGTGTTGTCTGTTGGGTGAAAGCGTGGAACGGCGAGGTAAAAAAGTAACCGGGTAGAGGAGAGTGCAAATATGGATGACGGGTAGATCAAGACGTGGGAGGGGTAGAGGGAATGGCCGTTTGGGCGTGGACGGGTGGGCCGGGGGAAATGGCGGAATTGGGGGGGGCGAGCGGAAAGGAAGGCGGATACGTGACAGGGGTGAAAGTTGTTTTTGGGTGCAGCAAGAGTTTGAGGGGGGGAAGAGTGATGGCAGGGGTTTGAAACGGAGCTATTTTGGGGGCCGAGAGGAAAAGAGTGTTGTGGTGTGTTAGAGATTGTGTGGGGGTGGGTTGGTTGTTGTGGTTGTGGTGTGTTGGTGAATTTTGGATGGAGGCGCGGGTTTTTTAGGTGTGATAGTGTGCCCGAATTGGTTTTGGGTCGGCTTCTTGTCTGTTGTGGTTGTGGTGGGGTTGATTTTTTTTTTTTGTCGGGTGTCTTGGGTTGTGTTTGGTGTGTGTGTGGTGTTGGGATGTTTGTTGTTTTTGTTTGTTTGGTGATTGGTGGGGTGGGTTTTGGCTTGTGTGCTGTTGGGGGTTGTGGGGGTTTTGTTGTGGTGGGTTGTGTTTCTCTTTATAGGTTTTGGGTGTGGTTGTGGGTAGGGTGTTCTTTGTGTGTTTGTGTTTTTTTTATGGTTTTTGGGATTGTAGGTGTGTTTTGGGTGTTTATGTTTTGTTTGGGTGTTTGGTTGTTTGGTGTGTTTTGTGTGTTTTTATTTGGTTATGGTGTGTGTTTTTGTTGTTTTTTGTTGGGTTGTTGTGTTGGTTGTGTTTGTATTTATTTTTGTTTTTTGTGGTTATATATTTATGGGAGTATTTGTTTTTATGTGTTCTATTGGGGTTAATGTTGTGTTTTTTCTAGTTTGTACCTTTTTAGATTTATACTGGCTGGTTTTGGGATTGTAGGGGGTTCTTTTTGGGTTTTTTTTTTGGTGTGTTTTGGTGTGTTTCTTTTTTTGTTTTGTTTGTGTTTTAGAGATGGTGTGTAAGTATCTTTTTGTTTGTTTTTATTTGGTTGTTGTTGTTCTGGGTTTGGATGGTTTTGGTTGGTTTCTTTGTGTTTATCGTGATTTATTTTAGATTTTTTTGTAGTTTTCGGTTTGTTGAATCTTTTTGTTTTGTTTGTAGACTTTTTTTAGTACTAAGGTTTTGGGATATAGTGGTTGAGGATTTGTGGTGTTTTGTTGGTTTTTTTTTGATTGGGGGGTATGTTCTTATTTTTTTGTTATTTTGTTTTGGTGGGTGGTGTGGTTGTGGTTGTTTTTGTTTGGTGTTATGTGGTTGTGTCGGGAAATTTATTGTGTTGAGTAATCTTTTGTTTCTTTTGATGGGGTGTGGGTGGTTAGTGTTGTGGTGGTGTACGAGGTATGGATGGGGGGGGAAATATGAGGTGGTGGGGGGTGGGGGGTGGGGGTGGGTTTTGCAAGGACAAGGAGTAAAGGTATGTGGAGAGCTAGTGGTAGTCACAAGGAGGTTGAAGGGGTTGTGGGTATGAGAAGTGGTGGAATGGAGAGAGGAAGCAATTGGGGTAGTGAGAAAAGATAGCCAGGAAAGAAGATGGATAGGTAAGAGGGGGATGGATAGGGCATAAGATTGTCGGGGAGATCTTTATCTATAAGAGGTAATGGTGGTGTTGGCTCTTGCATAATAGTTGTACAGAAACATGAAAGTAGGGGATGTGGGCTGGGGGGATACAGGGGGGGGGGGTGGCAGGGGGTAGGACATAGTGGTAGGGGAGGGTAAAGGGGTGGGGGTGGGAAGAGTTACAGAGAGAAAACAATAAACGAAAGCCAAGGTGGAAAGAAGTAACGGCGTGAAATAGCGGGGTGCAGAGTATTGAGTTAGAGGAGGAGAGGACAGAGCCCAAAGAAAAGGAGAGGGGGTTGGGGGGGGGGGAGTGGTCGTGCGTTGGCGAAGAAGAAAACGGATAAGGAGCAAGGAAAAGAAAGGGGGATAGAGTAGGAGGGCCGAGGGAGAAGGGAGAGGAAAAAAAACAGGGAAACGAGGAAAGAGGTGAAAAACAGGGTAGAGAGACAAAAAACGGAGCGGCCAGAAACAAGAAGAAGAGACAGGGTGAGAAAATCGAGAAGAGACAACAAAAACAAGAAAGAGAGAGACACAAAAAAAAAAAAACAGAAAAGCAACAAAAAAGAATGGAAACAGACAAAAAAAGAGGACGGAGAAGTGAAAGCAAAAAAGAAAGAACACAAAAGGGAAAGAAGAAACCAAAAGGGGAAAAAAAGCGAGAGAGAGAAGCGGAAGGGAGGACACGAAACAAGAACGGAAGAAGACGAAAGCGCAAGAGAGGGGAGGAGCCGGCAACGAGGAGAAAAAGGGTGAGAACAAAAAAACGGACGAAAAAGGAAAGAGCGGGAAAAGAAGAGAGAAAAAGGAAGAAAAAAAACAAAGAAAGAGGAAGAGAACAAAAAAAAAGAAGAAAAAAAGCACGGGGAGAGAGAAAAAGACTCAAGGAGAACTGAGAGGGGCAGGGAAAGGAGACAAGGCGGAGACAGAGAAAAGGAAAGAGGAAGAGGGCGACGTGAGAAGCAGAGAAGAAAGAGGGAAAGAAACACAATAGGGGAAAAGACAAGCAGCAAGCAGGAGCAAGAGAAGAAGACAGAAAGGGAAGCAGACCGGAGAAGAGAAGAGGAACAAAAAAAAAAGGCAAGAGGGACAACAAAGAGAACAAAAAGGCGGAAAGGAAAGAAAGAAACCACACAAAAACCAAGCGCGCAGCGGGGGAAAAAAGCCCGACCCAAACAGCCCCCACAACCCAGAAAAGGCAAAAGGCCAAAGAGGAGGGGCCAGCACCCCGCGACGCCAAACAACCAAGCAAAAGACCAAGGAGACAGACCCAACCGGAGGAAAAAGAGGAAGAGAAAAAGACAAGCGGAGCAACAACAAAACCAAGAACCAACAAACAAACAGCCCGGGCCAAAACGGAAAAGCAGAGGGAGAGCGGACCAAGCCAGGCGGAGCAGGAAGGACGCCAAAGAAAGGGCAAACACACAACCGACGGCGAACCCAAAACCAACCGCCCCCCAACCCACCAACAGCCGAGCAAACTGGAACAGGGGACAACACAAAGCAACAAACGGGACAAGAACGCAAAAAACACAAAAAAAACAACAAAAAGAAAAAAGAAAGGGAAACAAGAAAAAAAAAAGAAAAACAAAACGGGGGGAACGACCCACCACCAAAACCCCAACCAAACCGACAAAAACAACCCAAAAACAAACGAAACCCACCGACACCAAAA